>NW_015112674.1:492519-493352 GCF_001443285.1 Poecilia latipinna | reverse complement strand
AATGTTAGAGCCTCATCTTCAACAGTGGAGCTATAAAGGTTGAACAAGTTTATCATTTTGGAGAAAGTCTCATCAATATTTCCACTAAATAAGAGGCTTTTTTTTTTTTTGATAAAGGAAAACCCTCTCAGACTGAACCCGACAGCACCAAACTATTTTTTATATTAGACAATTAATTTAATTTCACATAATCATCGCGGTAGAAGCCATTTGTTAATGAAACATATTTACCGTGTTTGATGTTTGTTGTAAATGACGTATTCACAAAGAACGAGATAATTAGTCCAAGGTTGTCGTTTATTGAACGTTCAGAAACTACGGCGGCTGTGATGCGCCAAAGACAAAGGTAAACAAAAGTGAAACAACCCGAACAGGTGATCAATTCAAAACCACTCGCACCTTTTTACTCTCCGTCTCTCCTTGTCATCTAAGCACACCCGTTGCCATGGCAACCGCTCGCTCCTCGAGCCGAGCACTTATTACATTAAAAACATAACATTCACTCCGTTATGATATTAGGTTTGCAGGCTTGATATTTATTTTGCGATCATTAATAAGCGCTCATGAACACAGCGGTGGTTGATGAGTTAATTTTAAACTCCTGCTCTGCTCATTATTTTGATAATGGAACCGTAACGCACAGAATTGCGCAACACTTTGTTGAAACAATAATCACTGAGATTATTGTTGTTGGGTCATTAATTTGAGCACATACGTTGATTTTTGTGTTGTTGTGCTTTAATAAAGTTACGAGCGTTTTAAGCCAGTCGGAGGACCTGCTGGTCTCAGCTTCCTGGCGGCGTTCAGTTTGTCACCTAATGCCGAGATCGACT
>NW_015112674.1:467388-489800 GCF_001443285.1 Poecilia latipinna | reverse complement strand
AGTCAATTTAACTTCACATAGTTATCGTGACAGAAGCCATTTGTTTGTTAAATACTTAATGAAACATATTTACCGTGTTTGATGTTGTGAATGACGTATACTCACAGACTAACAAGATAATTAGTCCAAGTTTGTCGTTTATTGAACGTTCAGGAACTACAGCGGCTGTGACGAGCCACAGCAAAGGTAAACGAAGGTAAAACAACTGAACAGGTGATCAACTCTAAACCACTCCTACCTTTTTACTCTCTCTCTCTTTGTCATTTAAGCACACCCGTTGCCATGGCAACCTCCTGCGCTCCACAAGCCGACCAGAGATTACGTTAAAAACATAACATTCAGTCCGTTACGATATTAGGTTTGCAGGCTTGATATTTATTTTGCGATCATTAATAAGCCTCCCTGAACACAGCGGTGGTTGATTATTTTGGTAATGGAACCGAAACGCACAGAATTGCGCAACCTTGTTGAAACAATAATTACTGAGATTATTATTGTTGTTGGGTCATTAATTTGAACACGTTTTGTTGATTTGAGGACGTGCTGGTCTCAGCGTCCTGGCGGCGTTCAGTTTGTCACCTAATGCCGAGATCGACTCAAAACTTTCCGCGACCGACGTGTTATTGCGCCCCTCTAGCAAAGCACGAACAGTTCAGAAACAATATGAAATGGGAAAAAAGTTAACTGATTAAGTCGTGTTTTAGATTGTTCTTGAAAAACTTATCACTCGCAGCTGCAGTGAACCCATCGACTTTTTACAGCAGACAGCCGTTCCTCTCTCTTGCAGGAACTGCGTAACACCGCTAAATCTTTTAGGGGTACGCAGTACCCTGCCGTACCCCATTACTTTCACCACTGTGTTGCAGTCCATAAAGTATTCACACCACTTCATGTTTCTCCATTTTTTTATATTACACCCCTTTTTTAAATTGCACTACATGAATCTCTTTCCTCAAAATTTAACACACAAATAACCCATGTCTTCGAAAACAGAAAACCCAAGAAATCACATTTTAATACAATTTACAATCAGGCTGTAATGTAACAAAATGTGAAAACAGCAAAGCACTGTGCTCTACTTCATGATTTAT
Organism: Poecilia latipinna; assembly: GCF_001443285.1. Lineage (NCBI taxonomy): Eukaryota > Metazoa > Chordata > Actinopteri > Cyprinodontiformes > Poeciliidae > Poecilia > Poecilia latipinna. The sequence goes on along the minus strand of NW_015112674.1, from coordinate 488,709 downwards.
ATTTATCATCTTTTACAAGGTACTGAATCCAATACTAAACTGTTTCATGGCAACGAAGAAAAGCATGAAAAGTATTAATGAAACCATGTAAATAATAAAAGTTTAATGTAAAACCTCATAGTGCTATGAACCAGCACATGGTACAAACTACACCAAGAGCAAGAAATAAGAACACAACAGCACAGAAGCTAAAAACAGAAAATCGTCAGAGTGAGGGAAAGCTCATCTCTTCATCCCGGATCACTCCTCTCCCATGGCCGTCTTAATGATTTCCGCTCGCCTCAGCCTGGCTGCTTCCTCAAACTTGGCAGTGGCCTCGTTTCCAGTTTTGTTCTGTGAATGAAAGGAAACAAAGTTCTGCATCGGTCCAAGAACAGTAGTCTGGAATCAGGAATTCTTCCGTGAAGAAGAACGTACAACTACGAATTTGTGCCTCTCCTTCTGGAGTTTGAAGAATTCTTCCACGGTCAGCTCCTCTACTTTTTTCTTCAGGGCGATAAAGTGGCAGGATGACGAATGGGATCTGTGTTCCTTCCTGATAAAACAGAGCAACCTTAATAATCATGATAAATATTTACAGGTTCATACTATTAAATACAAAAAGTCTTGTTCTGGATGGCAAAAAAAAAGAAAAGGCAAAGTAATCCAAACTGAACAGAAGTCCCATTTAAGATGAAGATGGGCTGCACTGATTCCTGGTCCATCACCAATATTTAAAAAGCTTGATCTGCCCATTCCGATTTGTTTTGTCTAAAAAGTCACTAAATTTGTAAAAGAGGAGTTGTTAACCACACATGTTGGGCGGGTCTATCAGTCTCTCAGAGCAACGGAGGACAGTGGCTGATTTTCAGAGCTTTGTAACAGTAATCCTAATTACAAATACCATATTTTTCAAAATTCAAAGGCAGAAAAAAATAACGTTAGAAAAAAATGACAGTCAACCAGATGCCATTTTTTTTTGTAGTAGGGAAAAAAGAAAAATAACCAAGCTCCTTTATTTGTTCAGATTGTTTGTAAAGGTGTATTTGGCTCTATCTAGTTCCATTCGCTAACGGTTTCCTACTGTATAGAGCCAAAGAAAGGAAGAATGTACATATTGTATACTAACAGACTTGGAAAAGAGTTACAGTGTATTTGTAAGCACGGTAACAAGACACGTGTGGCCCAGTTAAGTGCAGTTCTTACTCTGGGTCGTCCTCTGGCTCCCAGCCTTCCAGCTCTTTGAGACAGAAGAAACACATGGCCGTGTCTGGGCTGTTCTCTGACGGCGTGTGGATAAAACCAGCTCTGGCCATCTACACCAACACATGAGCACACAGACAGCACTGAGACAACACATGTCCACAAGCTTTTCATTTCAATATTCCACACTCATCCAGACTCCAATTTTCTAAAATGAGAAACGTTTTATCTTTCCCACTTAGTGATACAAAGGAATACTTTTACCTGGATATTACAGAGGCTTGTCTGGCATAAAAAACATATTTCTACCAAGACAAAAAAATTCATATTTCTGCGTGTATTTGCTAGTGCAGCTAGTACCTCAACTGTTCCAAGACTATCACTGAAACATCTGCTTTTAGGAAGGTGTGCTCCTACATTTGGGACCCACTACTCTGTAGAAAAGAGTTGGTGGAAACCAATAATAATAAGAGGTAAAGGTTAGAATGGGATTCTCTCTAAAGAACTGTGATTGCAAACAGAAGTTGTATCTGTGTACGTATGTGGAAGATTTAGTGATATACAAACTGGTAGAAGTGAATACTTTTTCTAAAGAAGCCATATTGAACCCTAACCCTAACTTCTGTTGGTGATAAGCTTAGCTCGTACCTTTAGGACTTTTCCCTTTGGACCTTCTTGTTTATTTTTATGAATTGGAAACTTAAAATGTTTTACTTTCTATTAACTAACTAAATAAATAAACGAATAAATAAATATATACATGACAAATGGCAGCGCATGCCGAAATTCCAACGTCTATTTGTAGTGCTGCTTTAAAATGTCTCGTCAGCTAACTGTAAAATATACTATTTAGTGAGCTGTTGTTACTTATAAAATCTTTGAAACCAGCCACTTAAAGCAATAATAGTATGTAACCTCCAGCTAGAACGACCCAAAGAACAAACAAAAAGTTTCATGTTGCAGCTTCATATGAAGTTATTTTGGGTCACTATGTTAACAGTGGGAGTTTGCGGTACTTCACCATTTCATACTCACGTTCTCAGGAGTGCACGCGCAGTCTTCGTCAAACGGCCACCCTTGAAAGGTTTTAAGTCTGTTCTCAAAAAAATAGAACTCGATATCCTTTTCATTCAACGGGCCCATTATGTGTTTCACAAGCTTAGCTCATAAGTCTATCTGCTAACAACTGCTAAGCTAGAGGGCGTTTTCAAATTTCGGCGGATGTTCACTTCGGCTGTTTTGATTGGGCCTTGCCTGCCTTCTTCTTCGTATGTGGTTAAACAGCTCGACACGTTGACCGGACGCCACCTAGTGTCATACAGAGCTCTGGTGTAGTGGGAATATAAGTGAGGTAATTTTTCTAAGTGCCAATATTGTTTGTTTTTAATTGTATTTATTGTTTCTCTGCTTAATGAAAATACTTTTAGCCTACTCGCTCTGGAGCCTCTAACTTCAGTAAAACAAGAGGAGAGAGCGGAAAAAAGAGAAAAACCCTCGGTCTTTTTTTTCCATAGCATTTCCGTCTAATGATCATGGGTAATGTAGTTCATGACTGTCATTGGTTAAAATAACGAGGCGCGGGACTTCTGACGTCTTTCTCTTGTCAACAGCTGGTCACAAAGTTGACTTGCAGCTCTTCGCCACTAACCCTGCTGATAAACTAGATGTGTAGGAAACGTGTCGCCTTGATGAAACTTTGTAGTCATGATGGAAGGACGGTGTGCTGCTGAGTCTTGGGCTGAGTTCGGCCTTTTAGGAAAATCTGGATCATCGCTGGTCAAGTGTGGAACTGGGACGGATGTTTTCATCTGTACTGGTGGTGAGGAGGTTTATGTCTTCACTGCGCAGGAGAAAACACTCAGGGTAAGCAGGTTTATGTTTGAAGTGATTAATTCACAGATGCAAGCTAGAAAGTTTATGTTTCTGTAATTCAGTTCCTAAGGTCCTTCATATGCTATATAGATTCATTTCACACAAACTGTTGAAATAAGCATTTGATCATTTCGATGCTAATGAAAAAACACAATTACGTTTCTTAGAAAATTCTAATATTACATAAGACCAATAAAAATAAATTTTAAAAACAGAAATGTCAACCACTGGAAAGTATGTCAACTTTTCATCAATATAGCACAGTGACCAGCCTGCTTCTTTAGCTTGCCCTCTGTGGGGGGTGTGCCTGTCTGCTGGATCAGCAGACAAGGCAGCGGTCATTACATTATGGGACATTAATACATTTCCCATAATGTATTAAGTGTGTTTTTATTGGTCTTAATATTCTAATGTTGTGTTTTCATTATAGCTGATGAAAACACAACTCCTTCCTCTTACTTCCTGTTTGGTTGCTGTGTTGCAGGCGGTTCTTCAGATGCCTGCTGCTGTGAGGGATGTTGTTGTCAGCCATGATGAGCAGCTCCTGTTTGTGGCATGCTGGAGTGGAGTTTACTGCGTCAATGTCCAGCTGCTGGTACCCAGGTACAAATCACTTACTGTCACTCAATAGCATAAACTATGTTCACTCATCAGGCAAATGCAACCCAAATCTGATTTTTTATTTATTATTTTGTCGATTTTTGACCCGTACCCATCTAAACAGTCCAATTCCGATCTTTTCACCCGCAAAAAATCCAATCTGAAACACATGAGAAACTATTTTGGATATGTATTGGATATGTTTTCAAAGCATCTGCAGTCTGAACTATAATGTGCATTTTATCCAGCTTTTATGTCTTGATGTCAGATATGCATCATAATTAGTTGTAAACTGTTCACACAGAAGTCTATCTTTCAGACAAAAAAATTGGAATTGGTCAAAATCGGATATCAGGCCAATCAAGGTTTCCCCCAAAAATCTGCGAATCCCTGCTAGTTTTAGGGGCCGCTAGGGAGTCCACCAGCAGGAGGTAAGGCCTGGTGGCCCGCCAGGCTTATAATACACTGGGGGAATCCTCTGGCATTTTGAGGATGGGTGATCGGCTAGAAAACTGCTGTCGGTGCGCCTCTAATGTCTGTAAATCTGATTTGACCTTTCATCTGTTTGGGGGTCAAAGTTTCTCCCATGATGCAGGTTCTGGTCCCACTGAGTTGAAGATCTCTACTGAGTGTCTCGTTGCCGTCGCCGACAGAGTGTCGTCCCTCCTGGTTGTTGGTTCTGTGCTCCTGACCCTTTGCCGGACCGACGCGTCCTGGTCACTGACTCTGTATCAAATCCAGCGGACGTCCCAGTCCGACCCCTGCGACCTGCTCGCCTCCTTCTCTCTGCCGCTGGTCTCGCCTAAAGTTCAAAGCGACACAGAATCCAGATGTGTGCTGGTGTGTGTGTATCCTGGCGACTTGATGCCCGCCTCCTCCCCTCCTCATCCGCCTCGTTCCCACTATCCCCTCCAGCCTCTCCTCTTCAGGCGTCTGTTTGGGGCAGAAGCGGCGCTCTCCAAATCGCCGGTCGTGCTCTGTGGCCTGCCAGACGGACGCTTGTCCTTCCTCCCTCTGCGCATTCCGGGATCCAGGCTCCGGATCCTCCACAGCCTCGAGCAGTCGGTTGTGTTTGTCGGAGCATCTGCTGTCATGGAAACCGATGCAGGTTGCGCAGGGTGCTTGATAGCTCTGGGCAAACAAGGCAGAGCCGTTCTGATCAGGGCTGGCAGGGCCGGATTGGAGGGAGGCGGCGGCACCAGGTTTACCCTGGGGTGCGTCCCAGGTCCTGTGGAGTGCGCCTGTATGGATCAGAGCCGTGTTTACTACAGCACCGGGTCAGACCTGCTGATGGTGGATCTGTGGGACGGTTCTTCTGGGACAGCAGGAAGACAGGGAGACAAGGAGGACGAGGCGTCCCGGTCCAACCCTGCTGCCTTCCTCACACCCATCAGTTTAAATGTGAGCGGAGTCGTGGCTTTGCACCAGCCTGCACGCAGCTCTGCAGGTGAATGGATAACACCTCACATGGTACCATGCAAAAATATTCACACCCCCTGAATGTTTTGTCACATTTCCAGCGCAGAATTGAATGTGTTTCACGCAGAGCAGGCCCAAGACATATCATCAACCTCCTAAAAATGTCCTTAGTCTTTTATTTTTATTTTTATTTTGTATTTTTGCAAAAAGTGATTTTTGAAAAAAAAAAAATCACCATCTATTTTTTGTCAAAAGATGATTCAGGGGAAAAAAAAATAGACTTCTGGCAAAAAAATGACTTGGACATGATGTGAGTCAAGCAGCTGCTTGGGGAACTCCACACCACCAGGAGGCCCCAAAAGCACCAAGCTAGCATGATAAATAAAACTTGTATATATAAAATAGCATTGAGTAATTCAAACTAAATGCTGTTTCACATGGAAAATGATTTATATATCATTTTTATAGTTATTACACATGTAATAGGTAGAGTTCTTCTTGCTGTTGGCTGCTGCCTCTGTTGGGAAAATATAAGATATCAAACTTGTTTAATGTAGCGTTTATCAGCTGATATTACTTTCATATAATTTAAATATGTCACACTTAAATACCACAAAAAAAAACAATATTTGTTGCTTTTTAGTTTGCTACTCCTGTAAGTTTAAAATCAACAGCCATAATAACATCAGTATGATGTAAGCTTATTGCAAATAATGCGAATGATAGTTGGTATGTTGGTTAGGAAGGAAGAATCTGGTGTTAACGTGTTGCTATGGGGGCCCCAATGAAAATCTGCTTAGTTTAAGTTTAAATCTTCAAAATATGTCAACTTTTTTATCTGATTAACTAATAAATTGTCAAAATAATCATTAGTTGCTGTCCTATCTCATCAATAATAACCAGTTGCCATCATGTTGACTTCGCCTGATGAAGTTGCAGTATAATATGCTTCAACTATCAACAGCAACTAGGCAATGGTAAATGTACTGCAGACTGTGTGTAGTTGATAAAATATAAATCAGATACAGGCCGTTTTGCAGCATAAATTTGATCTAAATTTCAAAATTTCAAAAGTGATGTTAAAATGTGATTGGGAACTTCGTACCTTGTGTCATTTAGTCTCGTCTTGTGAATTTCAGCTAAAGTTACATCTATAGTTCATATGTTCTCCATCTAACCTTGGCTGAGCATTAGTTCTTTGCATTGAAGAATTAGAAAGAATTTTACTTTCTAAACCTGCAAAACTGGTAGATTTTAATTTATAATAACTTGTAGACTCATACCCTTCCTCTTTTCAATCATTCACTACCTTCTGTTATAGTAATAAAGTGACTGTCTGGTTCGGAAGCCTTTATCTTAAGTTCTTTAGAGTCTTTAATCGTATTTAACCTTTGAACCGTTCTGTGTGACGTCCTGAAGGTCGTGGGTTGGTAATGTGTGACCTCCACCCCCAGGTGAAGTTCAGCTGCTCAGCCTGTCGGTCAGAGGGCGGCTGCAGTCCATCCGTCTCCCTGTTAGGACACAGGAGGACAGTTTGTCCAAGGGTCCCTCCTCCCAGGTTGGACGCAGCGTCGGGGACATCCTGTCTGCCATTGGGGACATTTGTGAAAGGTGCACCAACCGAAGGACGTCCGTTTGTTTTAGATTCATGAGTGAAACCAGAGATGAGTTCAACCAGCTGTGTTTCCGTTTACAGTAAAACTGCGCAAATTGAAATTAGGAAAATAAATTTGCTTAATGGGACCACGTTCAGAAAAAAACTCACTTTTTTTGATAAAAAGTTTTTGTGCTAGGATGGGGTGGTTTTTCAACCGTAGCAAAAAAGATGTATTTCTTAAAACTGCAATGGAGACGTTTATTTCATTTATTGGGTTTTTTGTTTTGTTTTGTTTTTTTGTTTTTGGACTATGTGCAGCTGGCTCATTCCTCTTACAACATCACAATTCATAAAAAGTTGTGTGTAATTCCAACATGTTGAATCCCCAGCTCTAATATAAAATGGCCGATTATAATTCCGTCGTATACGTAGCCGCTCCCTTATGAGGGAGCTGGTCACTCCAACAGCTGAACAAGACGCCGACGTCTCCTCTGATTGGCTGATAGATAATGAGCGCTAACACCATGGCTGAATTATGAATACATCTAATGTAGCTGTTTACATCCATCACGGCCATAATTTTTATTTTCTTATCGCATGAACAGCTGATTCACGTGTGATTTTAATTTCATTTCTTATTTAATTGTGGTTTTTAGCAAAATATAGACAAAGATTTGCGCACAGTTGTAATGGAAACATAGCTACTGGGTGAAAATGAAACTCTTTCCAAGTTTGTTAACTAAATAGCCCTCTAATTATATTTTAAATCGTATCTTCAGGATCTTTTACTTTGTGTCCCAACTTTCCCAAACCTAAAGTGGTTTCATCCTGTTTTCCTTCAGAGCATCAGTGCTGAAAACCATCATCAGATCTAAGAATCAGATCCTGAAGCAGCTGAATCAGGTGGTGAACATCAGCTTCCTGCTGTCGAACCGTTCAGAGTCTGACTTGAAGCCGGTCAGATGTCGTGGTTCGGTACGGTGGAGCAGACTGCTTCAGAGAGATTCCCTGAACCTGACATGCGTCCTGGAGAACTTGAGTCCTTTCGTCCTGGAGCGGGGCTGGACGCTGAGCGTCACTGTCCTTCCTCTGTCCTGTCCTCTAGAAGCAGGAGGGGAAGCCTCGTCTGTGAACTACTCCTTCCCGTTCAGCGGTCTCGGCCCGGGGGAGTCGGTGGAGGTGTCTCTGCCAGTTGCGGCGGCGGGCGACGCCTCCTTCCCCGTTACCGTGACCTGCTCGCTCCTGTTCTCACTCTGGAGGTTTCTGGGACAGGAGGAGGCGACGGCCCCTCTGGACTTGCAGAGCGCCTGTTTCAGTTTGCCCTTAAACACCCTGACGGTGGACTGGCTGCACGCCCTGCGGCTCAGCGACCCGCCGGCTCCGGCCCGGTCCAGCAGCAGCCCGGCAGACCTCCTCCAGGGTTTTATAAGCTCACGGCAGCTCCGGTGCAGAGGAGGCCAGGCGTCCAGACCGGAGGAGTATTCTGCTAGAGTCCGTGTGTCATCAGAGTTACTGAGGGACGCTTTGGGGTTGGCCCCTGGGAGCCCCCGTGTCTCTTTGCTTGAGTGGCTGTTGTCTGAAGGTTGTGGTGGAGTGAAGATGGAGCGCAAAGGAATCAAGACTGACGGGAGCAGTTCGGTGATCTGTGGCAGTGCACCGGATAACGCCACAGTCAAACTGACTGCTGAAGAGGTGAACCCTCTACTGGAGAGACCCGGTTACTCTGACTGGCGTTTTCTGGTGTAACCTGAGCGTCCGTCTTCTGGTCTGCAGGTAAACGTAGAGGAGAAGACGAAACCCCTGGTCATCGTGGAGGTTCAGGTGAAGAGCTCGTCAGTTGCGGCCGTGTGCGGCCTGCACCACGCCGTGCTGCGTCGCATTCAGGTACACACTCTGCGCTCTTAAACGTACCAGCAACCTCAGAGGAGCTTACAGGTTATTCTCAAATTTTTACTCAAAATCTACCAGTCAGAGTTTTCTAGAACTTGTTAAGGACGACTTTAAGCTTAGATGTTGTCTCCTCCCTTTAACCTGGTAGACGACAGGAAGCAGATGAAAGTGTTCCAGCTCCTATTTAACACAACCGGAGTCAACAAACAGTCACGCCCAAATGTGTTGAGATGGACTAAAATCTTGTTTTTCATAAACCTTACCACAGTGTTATGTTGAACGTAACTCCAAGTTATTTGTGGAAGAATCACCTGTGGAGGATTCAGACACTAATCAATCGATCGGCTCCAATATCCTTAATTCTGTGTGATTGTTTGTTTTTGTGTCTTTGGATTCCCATCTTAACTCACAGTTAAACATGCTCCTCAGTGTCAGTTATCAACAAAAGTGAAACTTATCCTCCATGAAAATGTTTTTCAATATTTTTTACAGATAAAAATCTGAAAAGTGTGGAGTTTATTTTTATTTCTCTCACTGAGGTATTACATTGTGGAACTACCTTGTGTTCCACATGAGGTTGTATGTGAACAGCAATATTTAAGTCTTTCCACAAATATATGTATAAATATAAATGTAATCTGTTTATCAATCATTGCTATAAAGTATAAGTTAAAATAACATTGAATATGGAGATAGAAGATAGAAACAACCTTTATTGTCCCACAGAGCAGAAATTCAGAAAAAAAAATAATTTGAAATGATCATCTTTCTGATTGGCTGCCAGTCAAATTCATCAAGCTGCTCTGAGGCTAGAAATGGAAAAGTTTCTGACAAGAAAACCCACAAGAACTGTGGAGGTTAAATCCAATTTAATGTGATTAGTATAAAATATTACATATCTTCTTACCGCAAGAGGGGATTGGTGGATAAGATGAGCAACATCAGATTAATAGGCATAATGTAAATACCTGATGAAAACATTTTCAACCACAGAACTCACTGCCAACTAAAATCAGAAGGCATGAGGCAGCATGTATGCTACACGAATGTAATAATTATGAAACAGTGAATGAAAGACTGTTTTTAGGTGACATATTAACATAGAAACAACTGAAAAACAAAACAAATTTCTAATTTTTTTTTCTCCTAAATAAAGTACAAAAAATAAGATTTACTTTTACCATTATATTTCTAAAGCATAACAACCTCTAAAAAAGTCAAGTAAAGTTCAGCATTTCTTTACATACTTCGTAGCATTGTCTGTGGATTGCAGAGGGGGTCAGCAGCTAAAGGTTAATGTGTTTGGGAGGCCATGGCATGGACAAATTTAGGAACCTCTGATTTAACCTATTTGCTGTCCTGCATTTTCAAATTTTGACCTTGTTTGTGTCTGTTTGGAACAAACGGCTCTGTTCTCTCACACAGACTCTGCTGCAGAAGGCCGGTTCCTCCAGAATGGTTCCCACTACAGATCTGAGGCTAGCGCTACAGCAAGCTGAGGTAACACTGGGTTTTATTCTCAATCCTGTGTAGAACACAAGAGACGTGTATGACTCTTAAACCTGAGATGTCCAGAAAGCGACCAATGGCGTGGCCCCTCTCTCTCTCTCTCTCTCTCTTGCGCCGTCAGGAGCAGCGAGGTCAGGTCTGGGAGGCCAGCAGTGTGGGCGTGTCCTCTGGGCAGACCCCGCCGCTCCTCCTGCGTGTTTACCAGCAGCTCAGAGACGGCCCTCTGCTCATCCTCTGACACCCACTCAACCGACCTTCGACCCCGCGCTACCTTCTAGAACCTGAGGATGAGGATGATGAAGCTGCCTAATTATGTTCTCATGCTGCAGTTCCTCTCAGGCAGCAGAGGATTCGGGGCCTGGCTGTAAAGTTCGGATCACAAAGTATTCCTACCCTTTGAACTGCTTTGGCTTTTAGAACCACAGAGGCAATATATTTTATTGGAGTTTAGGTGTCATGTCAACACAAGGTGAAGCATAATCTGGAAGAAAAATGAGAAGCTGATTTCTGTTTTTATTATTATTATTATTATTATTATTATTATTAATAAGAAAAGACTGAAAAGTGTGGTGTGCCTTTGTATTTTTCTACCAGCTTTTTACACCTAGAGATGGAAACTTTTCTCCTTTTTTTTGCTAGAAAGTCAGATTTCCAAGTCTTGGCAAATTAATTTAAGTCTGGTCGTTGACTAGACCATTCCAACACCTGAACGTGCTTTGATCGTTCCGTCTCTGAGTGAATGTCTGGTCGGCCTATTGGAAGCTGAACCTCCACCCAAGTCTCGTCTCCTCTGCAGCCTTCAGCAGGTTTTCCTCTTCCACTGATTTTATTTAGGGGTATCAGAGTAAAGGAAACTGAATCTGAATGCCACAGAAGATTTGGTAAAAACAAAACATAAAAAGCCAATGCTTATTTTTCCTTCCTCTTCAGTTATGTCTTACTTTCTGTTGGGGTTTCATATAAACTAAAGCAAAAAAAAAAAAAAAAAAAAAAAAAAAAACGGGGAAAAGCACAGAGTGGTTTTGTAAAGCAATCTACATTAAATACATTTTTATGAACTCCACTTTCATGGTTTTTAGCATGGCTTATTTACAGTCTAGTTTGAATTGCTTTTGTTGTTAAGTTTTAAACGTCAGCCTTGGTGGGACTTGGTGATCAAACTCTCTTTCTTTGTTCTATATTGTGAAGAGAAAGGAATAAATCCCGTCTAATTTACATGTGGTTGATTGATCTGTAGTCTCTTGGAACTGGAGACTACAGTCATCCAGATGAGATGATTCTTCTTCTGAGGGAAGGTTTGGTTCTGATCGCTGACTGGTCTACACCATAAATGTGTTGAGAACAGAAACATGAAGCTTCCAGGTTAGCTGAGCAGCAAAAGGAGAACATGAATAGAACCTGGTTATCTGTTGAAAGTGAATCGCTCTGTGTCTCAGTGAGGTTGCGTAATTTGACATTTCAAACATAAATTTGATTAAAACGCTTTGGCGACAGGATGAGGTTGGGTTTTCTTTTGGCCGCATTGAATTGATTTATTTCGCCAAACTTAAATGGAGACACTTTTTATCGCGTCACACAAGTCACATGACACACAACCAAATGTTACTATGGTTACCACTGGCGCAAACCACAAAGAAGAAGACAGGAAGTGGCAGGAGGATAATCACGTCTGATTTGAATTACGTTTCATATACAATGGAAACGAAAATAGCAAAATTGTGTTTTTTTTATATTAGTGGACTATTGACAAAGTTTTGCGAGCATTTGTAATGGAAACTTGGCCAGTGATACATTTTAAACTCCACAATCGTAAATTTGTCCTGGACTTTCTGTAATCAGATCAGAATTTGGGTGGTATGATAAAGGAGGATCACTCAAAATTATTTAACTTCACTGTGAAATAAAAGCCTATAAATGCATGTGGAATGGACAGCAGGTTATTAATATGGCCCAAACCTCAGCCTTATCAAAAATGGATGAACTGGATTTAAAAGCTGGTTCTTTGCCAGGAAGCAAACCGATTTAAATGTGAACTACCATTTCCACTAAGTAGGGTGATCAAATATTCAAAGTTCTCCTGGAAGCTTGCTGTTGGATACAATAAGTGGGCTTTCTCAGCAATTTTTTGAAACTTGAAATTACAGAAGCTCTTGCATTCATAGATTCCTTTTCTGAAAAAAAAAAACATTGGAGTTTGTTATGATCATACCAGCCTGAAATACATCACTTAATCCCTAAATTAGTTTATTTATTTTGTACCCATGATTAACTTCTACATCTGTCAGCACCTGATTTTAATAGCATTAAGTGAAGGCAAACAAGAGAAAATTTCAACTTATGACTGAATGCCTTTATTTCTACAGTTTCAGACATGAATTTCTTCTTGCATCAAGTATCTACTGGAAAACAATCTAAAAGAAAATCACCAGACTAATGTTTATTCAGGCTAATTTTGAGGCTACAGATCTTGAAAATACTTCTGTTGGCTGATCATACTGCATGGTCTTTCCTCCAGCTCTTCTTCAGCTGAACATCCATCCCTTCTTCAGCACCAGGAAACTTTAGAGACTTCTCTCCTCAGTGAATCTCCGAGCCTGGCAGAACAGTTGGGTCTCATATTGGTTCGCTCTAGAACTCCCACAGAGCCGAGCTGCTGAGGCTCAGTCCGTCTCCCTTCAGCGTCCCTCCCTGGTCTCCGCGTAGGTATTTTCCGTTTTTCCCTCTGATGGCGAGGCGGCCGCGCTCCAGGAGCTCCAGGGTGAAATCCTCCGGAGCCTCGCCGTCTGCACACACCAGCCCGCCGCTGTTCACATACCAGAACCGCCCATCCACACCTGCAACGGCACAGAGGAACCAGTGAGGGGCAGACTGGTGACCTGCTGTGTGGGAGCTTTAAGGGCCAGTACTATGTGTTTTCCAGGCACAGAGTGCCATTTTGTAGTACTGTCAAGTAACAGTTTCACCTTCAGTTGTTATTAAAATGCTATACTGTATATGACTTAAAAGAATTTTTACTTCGTAATTTAACTTGTTGAAACTGGAGCCCTGGGCTACATGATTTGTGAGTTAAAAATCACAAAAATCACAAACAAAGAATTTTTACTTTGTAATTTATCACTTCGAAATTGAACCTCTGTCTCTTTAAAAACTCCTGCTCTTTCTGAAACCACCTTCAGGAAGTCGTCATAACATGGCTCCTCTATTAACCCTTTAACAACGTTTCACCAGCATTACACTGAGAAGTAGCTCTTATAATGAGCTCAGCTGATGCAATTTAACCAGATGTTTACTCTTTGCTAATTGCTGCCGGCTAGTCTGAAGGAGCTGAGTGGGGGAGATTTGCAACATTCAGTTTTTTAAGCTACACTTACTCTGGAACAAACTTCCAGAAAACTGCAAAAACAGCCAAAACACTGAGTTCCTGTAAAATCCAGGCAGAAAACCCAACCTGTTTAGAGACACTTCTGATTAGTAATAAATGTACAAAATATAATGCTTATTTCTTGTTTCATAATTGATGACTGTAAGATGTCTTAACAATGTAAAGCACTCTGCATTGTTTTGTTGCTGAATGTGTTATGGTATTAAACTGGACTTGACCTTTAATGTGATAGGCTCCACTGCTGTACTGCAGGGTGAAGATGTCGTAGACTGATCTGCTGGCGTCCAGGGTGTTGGAGTTCCTGTGGTGGCAGATGAAGCCGTTGTCCCCTCTCAGGATCAGCATGGGCCGGTTGATCAGTTTCAGAGTGAGCTGCTCATCCTCACCTGGAGGAAAAAAACCAAACAAGTCGGCTCAACGAGGGTTAGAGATAAGGAGATCCGGCAGGAAAGAGAGCAGTAGTCACCTATGGTGTCACTGACTGCCAGTAACTGGCCATTCTTCTTGGTGCAGATGTATTTGCCATTACTTGCTTTTATCGCCACCTTGTGGCTGAGCCATTCCACTGAAAACATGGTGTTTGCAGATCTGTGGGCAAAAAAAAACAAACATCCCTCTAATTATTTCTCATAGTAAAAAAAAACAGTTACATACGACAACATATTAGGGTCACTATAGATAGGAAAAAATGAGGTTGCTAGAAAAACTCATAAACTGTGGGATTAATGTCAGAAATTTTCTGAAAAAAAAAACAAGACATTTCTGAGCTCCACAAGTTTTTTCTAGAAAATTTTTGCATTTAATCTCAAAATATTGGTGTTTTTTTTTCTCTCTCAGATTTTCAACTTTTCAAGCTCACGATTCCCCCCACCCCCCTCAAAATTTCCTAAGTAAATTTTTCGGCAGAAATTAATTTAGGATTATATGCCAAGTTTATAATGAAAGCATCAGTCATTGCATTTCCTCCCTTAAGGTAAAATAATTCCCCAACTGACTTTATTTTTAACATAAGAAATAATGAATTGCTCAGAAACTATGTTTTAGTGTTTCCCGCCCACTCACATCTAATAATAGTGTAAAATAAAACCTATGCGGTTCTATCGAGACTCCATTTGAACGCCTCACGCGGCCGTTCACTCACACTTGTGTGGCGGTGCTCTGGACGCCGCCGTGAGCCACCAGGGCCCAGTAGAAACCTTGGCTGGTGCGGAAGGTGCACATCTTGGTGTCCCTGTCGATCTCCATCTGAAACGTCTCCGTGTCAGTTTCGTCTTCTTGATTAGCGGCCAAGCTTACTCCTGGGAGGGCCACAGGAAAGACGCATGTCGCCGTTAACTCGGCGATAAAATAGAAGAAAAAAAAGCTGCAGGTACAAACTATTTATTAGCGCTTCTAGTGGTTCGTATTAGATTAACCCAGAGACAGATAGTAAGTACAACTTCTGTTTTGAATATGTTACATGAATACAACATGGAGAGAAATGCCTTATTGTCATCTGGTATTACCATTATTAGTTAGCAACATAACAATTAGCAAAAATAAGCTAATTTATAACTTAAAACCTAGACGTACTCATCTCGGGTGCTCTGCTTTCATTGTCTAAAACCCAAATTCAACTTCTATTAGTATTAGTAACTAGTATTTTAAAGCTTTATTTTTCTTTGGAATGGGCTTGGGGATTCTAACCCCATAGAAAACCTGTTGTGGATGTTCTTGAACTTTACAAGGCTCAAAATTTAAACATACTAGCTCATAAATAACCTAAACTCCAAATTTGTTCATTTTCAAGCAGCTACGTGCTAGCTTAGCTCTGGTTGGACAGAAACAACAAAAAAGGGTTCATGCTCTCTGAGGTTAGCCAAAGTTGCAACTGGGAATAAAGGTTGTAGAAATGTACAAAAGGTGTTCAGGGAAAGAATTATGAGAAAATAATAACTTTACAGAAAAAAACACACCGATTGTAGCTTTAGGTTTTGGACTGAACCTCAGGTCTGAAACAGAATATAACCTAAGCCAGTTGGTACTTTCAGTATAGTCAGAAAGAAAGAAATGAGGAGCTACTTCTGAGGTAATATTAAAAACATGGAAAGTAAATACAATAAAAGAGCCAGTGCAGGAGAAATAAGTCTGACTTGATGCAGGTTTTTTGTTGGCTCGTAGCAGCAATTACAAACAGCAGTCCCTCTGTTGTTTACACCTGACGAAAAGTCACACCTTTGAAATATTTTCAGCAAATCTCTTGGAAAGCAATTATTTTTTGCCTTTCCGTTGCTTATACATCGAAGATAAATACAGATGTTTCCGAGAAACATACGCTGACACCCTTCCATCCATGGTGTGACATCCTGGTGAGGGAGGAAACGTGAAGCTTTACCATCAGATCTGCTCTTCTACCAGCTCTACCGGTTACTCTTAAACATTTCAAACTGTGTTTCACATGGCATGTGTTTTAGCCGTAAGGATAACCAACATCTCAAACAGGTTGTTGCTTCGGTTGGGATAAATGCTTGCCGCACCACCATATTGCAGAGGGCCAAATCCTTAATTAGATGCATCTCAAAATATCCCCCAAACATTTTCTTAATCCTTTAACAACGCTAATCTCCGTGCCTCTTATCTCTTCCTGTTCTTGTTAGTCGTACCTGTTCCCTCCCTCTTCCCCCTGCATCTCCCTCCATACCCCTGACTCCCTAAAGCCCCGTCCCGAGCCATTACCCCGCCCGGAGCTCTGGCTGTCTGCTTTCTTCACAGCGGGGCTCAGATATAATCAGCTTTAGAGCAATCCCCGCTCCTTCCTTACAAAAAAAAGGAATAAAGACAAAAACAGGAAATGAGCAGAGGATTGTATGGGCCAAATGTAGCAAATAATTGGCAACCAATCCTAAACCATATGGTAATAAAACTACAGCTGATCAAACATTAGAAAGATGATGTCACACATAAAAAAAACGAACAAACTAATTTGCAGTCAGTTGCTTTTGCTTACCTTCAAAAGAATTTGAAGTTAGGCAAAGTTTAAATTATTTATTTCTAGAACAGTTTAAACAAGCAGAAGCTCCACCAAAGTGCTGCACAGCAGTGGTCAGCTCAGCCCCGAGGATTAGGAAACAATACAAGATTAAATAAAAACCGAGACACAAAATATGAAATCACGAAAACACAATAACTGAAGATAGAAAAAGGCAACATGAAATCAGTATAACATGATCAAATCAGAATGACGTTGACTTTGCTTTGGATTTACTCTTTGACTATAGACACAATAAATCATCAGTATTGGAAACCAGTCTTTTTTTAGAGAGCAATAAAAACAACTAATGAGCTAAACATGCTGACTATGACAAAAAGTCCCTTGCTGCAGTGATTATCCAACACAATGTTGTTACATAGCAGAATGTAATGAAGTCGTCGTAAAAATCCAATGATGTCCGAAGAAGAGACTTGTGTGTTTGAACTGTTTCTTTTCTAAATTCCAGCAGCAGCTGGCTGTGCTTTGATGATCTATTCAGCTTGTTTGAATTAAAATAAAGAAAAATAAGGGAAAAAAAGTTTTTTTTTTTTTTTAAATTTCTCAGACAGATTCTTGACATTTCCCCCCTTCGATACCAGAGTTACCACATTCTGTGACGTCATCTTCCCCAGATCCCAGGCTATAGAGTCCACCTCATCACGGTCCTGTGGGCGCAACAATCCCCGGTAAACAGACACTTCTGCTACATCTTCGAGATAAACGAGGTCCGAGTCTGTGAGGAGACCTTCCATGGAAACCAGTGCTGGGTGAAACTTCACTTCCTGATTATGGAATACCTAATGTTTATACTACCAGTCACTTATCAATCTGTCTTCCTAGCAGAGTTTTACCAGAAAGCCGTTCCAAAGAGCTGGCTTGCATATTGTAAGACTTCGTCAAAACTGATTTAACCTTTCCTGGTTTGTGCTTTGCTTTACTTTCTACTATATACTTTACAAATCAGTTGTATTTCATTAGAGTCAACTGGCTTAAATGGGAATTAAAACCAAAACAAATGTGAAACACGACTGTAATATATGGATAATCAACTGAATTAACTTATGTGATCAGTTTTATGTTGTAGACATCGTCATAATGTTTTTGTATGTCAAAAAGTGACAGGCACATTTGACATTTGAAGCAATAACTCATGAAAGTTTGATTGAGTACTACTGTTCTGAGTTCTCGTAGCAGCTAGCTGTGTTGTAAAATTTTAAAAATACTCCACAATAACTGCACTGTGCTTTCAGAATTCATTCTTAAAGGGGCAGTATTATGTAAAATCCACTTTTTTGAGGTTTACATGATGTTATAACCACTGGAGTGTCGCCTTGATTCTTTTCATGCATGTTTGAGAAATCCTTTAATCTCCATGGCAACCATTCAACTTTGCAAAATGCCTAGGTGGACCTAGCACCGCCTTCAGACGTTTCTTCCTCTGAGCTGCGGTTTCTGAGTTTCCGCTCCTTCAGACTAGGCAGCAGCAATTAGCATTATGGGAGCTACTTCTCAGGCAAACGCTGGTAAAAACACGGTTAAAGAGTTAATAGAGGAGCCTTGATGTGACTTTCTGAAGGCTGAGTTTCAGAAAGGGCAGGAGATTTTAAAGAGACAGAGGTCCAATTTTAAGGCATTAAATATAAAAGTTAAATTTCTTTTAAGCTATATTTAGTATATGTAGCATTTTTATAACAACTGAAGTTAACATAGCTACTTGATTGTACTCTAAAATGGCACTATATGCCTGGAAAACACTTAATACTACCCCTTTAAATTGTCTTCTTGCAGCTCTAGGTTGGGAGTTCTTGCAGTTTGTTCTTGACACATTTACCTGGTCAGAACTCGTTCCCTGTTTGGTGTGCAGCCATTATTATACAAACTCTGCCGTAGGACTGACCTGTGAGGATTTCCCAATAGTTCCTGTGAAGTATGGAATGTCCTGGCCAGTGGGAATTTTGTTCTTGTTCTTGCCCCTGTTGTTCCAGATCATGTGTTAACCTTTAGCTTGTTTATAATCAAACAACATGGCAGAGCTGTGCGATTGTTATTAAATCCAAATGAGTTAAATCTGCATTCTAAACCCTGGTAAGCTGAAGAGCACTTTAACAGGTGAGAGGAAAAGTCTGACTTCTTTCAAGCGAAATATAAAGACAAAAGAGCTGCAGATGACTTTTGTCAGTATGAAATCTCTAAACTAGATACTCAGCCTTCAGCGGCTCGTTCTTGACAGTGTTAATCCAATTTGTTTGAAATATTCTTTTGGGGCATTTGAAAAGCGACCGCAGAGATAAACCGGTAGAGGAGAGGGGATGATACGCGACAGAGATGTCACGCTCACTGAGCTGCTGAGATGGTTTAATCACATCTTATTCACACTTGATAAACTAGGTACCATTAGGTCGTACAGCTGGTTAAATTATCATTGATCTTAAGTGCATCTGAAGCATAAATTTAAGCCCTTCCACTCCGTAGCAACGCCTGGGGGCCTATCACTCCCATTCTCTCTCATCCCAGCTCAATGTCATGCTTAGTCTACCTATTCCGTGTGTCTATTTCACACTAATTCAACCCAGAAATGATCTTCAGTCAGAGCTCAGCTGGGACCTTATAGATGCTGTCTCACAGATGAGACAAGAGCCGACAGTGGAAGGAAAGGTGGAAGAAGAAGTTAAAAGAAAGCCAGAAAAAGAGGGGAAGGGAGATTGGATGTGCTCTAATCCGAGCTGGCATGATTATTTATTGACGGTATTGTTGATGAGCATCTTTGACACACTTGATGGTCAAGAAAAACAAAGGAGGAGAGAAACAAATGGATCAGTGAACTTCCAGGCGTTCCTGAATAACACACAGGTTCTAGTGTCTTATTTCTGATCGAAGCCCAGATCTAGCTCCCCTTCCTCAGGTTGTCCTACCTACAAGTCTGGAAGTGGGGCAGACCTAACTAATCCATCAACGATAGTCGGCTCTGACATCAATTATTAATAGTAAGCCGATGCCACTATCCCTGCGTCCCTTATTATCCATGAGCTCCCAGCTTTTCATCCATCACGACTACACTTTCCTTTGTTTATTTTTGTACTTTTTCCAACACATTTTGTCCTAGGCTTTGTGTATGGTTGGAGAAAGTCTGTCGTTTTGGAAAATACAGAGCTTGTTTCTTGGCTTTAGTCATTTTTACATTGACTCTTGTGGAAATGTTTATCAGGAAAGTTGTGACTGGCTAGTGAAAGATCATGAGACTAAACGTTACACACTGCATACAATACATACCGACTTGCTGAATTCATAAAATAATCATCTTTTATACTTCTGTACTACAGTATGTCACTTTTATAAAAATATTATGTTATGTATTTGCTAAAACTGTTATGAGACAGTTAATCTGTGAAAAGATTGATCTCGTCCACCTCGTCTCTGAGCTACTATTGCCGTCTGAAGAAATGCTTCACTCCCAACAAAAATCAACCAATCAGAGCTAAGAGGAGGCTGTATAATTTGTTATTTACAATTTATGTTTTATTCATCAATCAAAGCACAAAACGTTTGTACAATCAACCCAAAAGTTTCATGATCTGTCCAGGGTGCATGCTGCAAAATTCAAAATTTCCAAATCCAGAATCATATTTTCAATCAACTTTTATGGATTTACTGGTGTTTTTAAAGTAATTTCTGTTGAGGTGTGATCCTCTTCCCTGGCAACCACAGCTAAAATGTGTGATTCATTGGTAACATCTGTCTCAGTTAAAGGAGCAGTATGTGTTTTCCAGTTACATCGTGCCATTTTATAGCACAATCAAGTAGCTATGTTACCTTCAGTTGTAATAAAAATGCTAGATTTATCAAATATGACTTATAAGAACTTTGACTTTGTAACTTAGAGCCTTGAAATTGGACCCCTGTCCCTTTAAAAACTCCTGTTCTTTATGAAACTCCGCCTTCAGGAAGACATCACAACATGGCTCCTCTATTCACCCTTTAACAATGTTTTTACCAGCACTCTTACAGAGAGCTCAGCAGGTGTACAGTTCCATTAGATGTTTGCTAATTGCTTGTGGCTAGTCTGAAGGAGCTGAGTGGAGGACTGCTACTCTGAGAAGCGGAAGCTCAGAAGCTGCAGCTCCAAGAAGGAACTGCATCTTGAAAGTGGTGCTTGGTCCACCCAGGTGTTTTACACAGCTGATTGGTTGCCATGGGAAATACAAAAATTTCTCAAACATTCATGAAAGAATCAAGGTAACATTCCAAGTATGTTTTTGATTAAGGCATAACATCATATGATTTAAAGCTCAGAAAAGTTGATTTTATGCAATACTGCCCCTTTAAGAAGCAAACATTAATGTTAGCTTTGTTGCTAAACTAGCTAAAGCCAGATACAAATCTCTTGGACTAACACTGGAATTTTGACCATAACTTGGACATAATGTGTATAATGTGTCCTCCAAATGTGTATAATGTGTATAAATCTCATTATACACATTTAGTTCTTAATGTATAATAAAAGCAATATAAACCCGTCAGCCTTACTGTTTGCAGGTTAGATTAGCGGGTTAGAGCCAGACTCATGGGTAGAAGTTTTGGCTGCAGGTAAGAGGCAGCTTGGGTTTCTGAAAGCAGATTCGCCTCCCACCCCCCCTCGCCCTCCAGGAACGGGGGCCAACTTCATCAATAATTCAAAACAACTCACCACTCGTCTCAGCAGGATAGCATGATTGTGAGTGGGCGAGTGCTGCAGAAAAAATATGAGGCTTTTGTTTGTGGATAGAGATTGTTAAAAGAGTAGAGTAAAAAAAAAAAAAAAAAAAAAAAAAAGAAAAAGGAGCCAAAAAAAAAAAAACAAAAAAAAAAGANAAAAAAAGGGAA
>NW_015112674.1:456405-464330 GCF_001443285.1 Poecilia latipinna | reverse complement strand
GGGGGGGGGGGGGGCGGAAAAAAAAATTGGGGGTTTTTTTTTGGGGAAAAAATTTTTAAAAAAGAGAAAAAAAAAAAAAAAAAAAAAAAAAAAGAGCAGCATGTAGCCAAAAATAATCAGCATGCATAAATGTACATAGCATGGTATCCCAAATGTTTGTTTTATATGAAACCAAATGGTAATCAGTTTACAGTACTTCCAGCAATTTAGTTCCTGCTCGGAGCGGCCATTGCTAACCAGGAACAATGAGTAAGGAGAGATTCAGTTACAGCATCCAGGGGTTGTAGCAACTTGAGCCTGCAGACTAGAATCTGCCTAGTGATGGCTGACATGATCTAATGTGCTGACAACCGCCATTGGTCTATGCTAATCTACCTCCAAATCCATTCTGAAATCAGACCAATGGGTCCTTTGACCATGGCGACTGAAACTCTAGGCAAGTCACTCTGTGGTAACTCAACTAGATGAAACGTGACACTCTAATTTAGAACTGCTCTGGTTTTTACACTGATCAAAGAAATTCAACCTTGGTTTTGAGAGGAAACTACTTTGGGTCAACGAGGAGTCTATCAGCACAATGACGTGATGTCATGCCTAACACTGAGATCAAATAACGCCTGAAGTTCCCCTATCACAAGACTGAAGAGTAAAGACATAATTCAATATCAACACAGGCACAGGCAGCCGCATCACTGAGAGCAGAGAGCTAAATGAACCGGGACACACACAAAATGTGTTTTAAGCATATGAGATAGCACAGATGTAAAACAATTAACGTATATTCTTATTATGTTGAAGCCATTTTATGACAAAATCTCAGTTGCTTAAATCACAAATTAACTGTAATTAATTAGATTTCTTAGACCGCTATGCCCAGTTTTACTTGTCACCTTCAGGCCTGATTACTGCCAAACTGTAAAATCACAAAATCACTTCAATATAATCTGTCACACAACATGAAGCCATCAACAACACTTCATGCCCCAATCTAAGGATTACAAAGTTGATTCGAATCAACTTTCTCCATTTGTGGATAATAAAAAGCCATTATCCACAAATGGAGAAAACAGAACAGTAGGCTACTAAATGTTCTCGGGAGTGGCCTCAGTTGCATCACTTAAATCTGCAGTATGTAACTTTTATAAAGACATGTTTTTTACTTACTTGTTAAAATTGTCAACATGCCGCAAGAGTACTAGACAAATGATCTGTCTGAAGAAATACACTGCTTCCCACCAATACAACCAATCAGAGTAAGTGTGACGGTCTTAGTACTGTCAATCAATCTTGTACACACTACACAATGTGATACAAATCACCGTTCAAGGAAAAACTGTTTATCTGCCGTCATGGATTGCTCTGCTAACTAGCCTAGCATTCATGGCAGGCTCTGCTGTTGTGAAGACGCTTTAGCATAGCAGGGAGTGAGGGGTGTGGAGCAGCAACCACAAGGATGATTAACAGCGCTAAGACTCTCCTCCTGACTGTTATTGGTCATTTCTAGTTAGAACTGGGAGCACTGGGAGAAGGAAGATGAGCTTGATTTTTTTCACAGATTATCTGTCTCATACCATAGTGTCCCGACATAGTGACAGTTTTAACAAATATGTAAAAAAGAAAACCACTACACCCCAAAACAAGAATCACTGTTGACCAAAAGGAATACACAGGCCCATCACAGATTAGCCACAAAGCATCTTAACATTGTCCGAGAATTTTCCGGACAATTTTCAGTGGACTGCCAAGACAAAATGGAAATACGTTGTAAGGTATGAATTCCCTACATGTGGCATAAAACTAACAAAGCAATTCAGAGAAAGAACATCACACTGACAGTCAAACGTAGTGGCGGAAGTGTGATGGTCTTAGGCTAGACAAATTGTTATAATTCATGGAGCCATGAATTTTGCTTCTTACAATAAAATCCTAAAGGAGAAAGTTTCCCCATCCTTAAGCTAAAGAGTTGTTAGTTGAGTTGCTCAACAAATTTTATGTGAAAATTTTGGATTGACATCACCAAAGCCTGGACTTAACTCTGACAGAGATGCTGAGGTGTGAACTTGAAAAGGTCAATCATGCTGGAAAACCCTCCAATATTATTTAAATAAAAGAGTTGGCCAAACGTCATCCATACTGACTCCTTCTCAGTTAATGCCAGTGCTGGTTGGCAGTTGGTAAAGCCAATGGGCATTTACTTTGTCTCATAGACGATGTCCCATTCCAAAATCCGCCATTCCCCTCTGGTGCAGGTGCATTCGCAGGCCCACACTGTGAATCAGTCTTATCTGTTTTATTTTAATGGAAAGATGCATCTGTTCACTGTAACTTATGCATAATAACTGCAAAGTGCATTACTCATAATAACCATGCACCCCTTACCAATCATCAATTTCGGCTTCATTATGAATGTAAGCAGGTCAGCATGTGTCAGCAAAAGGGTCAGCATGACCATCAGCAAAGGCACTGAAGGTCAGTCTTTGTTCATTCAATCAGCTTGTTGGGAGTCTGTGCAATGTTTCTGCAAGACTAGCAAGATGACCTTGGAGCAGGGATTCAATGAATCTAAGGATTTTAGAGAGGAAACTATTTTAGAAATGGGTCTGTGTTTTCTTACCTTGTCTGTTGGAGACATAACGGCCATTAGCTGCTATCAAAACCACTTGTGGGTGGCTCTCCTCCAAGTCAAACAGTTCATCTTTGCCTGGCTTGGAGCATCGTCCTGACCTCAGAGTCCCTGTGGGGCCCATGGGAGACAAATACTTTCCCTCACAGTCTTTAAAGGCAAGCTTCCCACACTTCAGCTCCAGTGTGTAGGCTGTGGCCCTCCCATTCTCTGTCAGCAGCTTTCCATCACTGCTGAGGAAGCGGCTGTCGCAGGTCTTTAAGCAGTACTTCCCGTCCTGGTAGACGAGAGTCAGGAGTGCCTCGACACCCCATGGAATGTTCCTGTCCACGGCGATTTCCCCATCCTCCGTAGAGAGGTGGGCGTAGCGCTTACGGGCGACAGACAGCAGGTTGGCTTGCGGATGCAGAGCCAGGTGCATTGCCCAAAGCTCAGCATCTGTGATTATCTGAGCGAAACAAGACAGGTAGTCCCGAGAGCCACCGAAGAAGCGGAGGTATTGCTCAGACTGGAGGGCCCAGCGGCCGTCTGACTGCGGTACGATGAGGAAGCGGCAGTCGGAGTTATGGCCATCTGCCTCGCAGGTGACTTTGCCATCCTTGTCAGAAGCCAAGTAGCGTCCCAGATGACTGCGTAAATACACAACTTGGGTCTCCTGGGAGTCTTGCTCTAGAGTCCAGATCTGCTTCTTCTTTAGGCTTGGAGCTGATGCATTCAGCTGAGACACAAAAAGGTGTCCTTTAAATACATTATGTCTACAGATGACATACCTCCACCAAAACAGTTTCATTATCTTGCACTATTTACCTTGAAACCAAAGTTTTCTGCAGTGAGGTAACGACCCTCATGATTGATAAGACCAAACTGTAACTTCAAGGGATGGTTTCCGTTAGCAGGCATCTTCACCTTTGGGTATGTTGAGTCCAGAGAGTAAGGAAGGACATGTGACAAGAGTTGGGAGAGAGAAATAAGAAGTTAAAATCTGGGGACATGAGATACAGAAGAAAAAGTCTGACTAAACTAAAGAAAGAGGAGAAGTTTTTAAGCTGTGAAGAATAAGAGAAGCATCAAAGTGAATGGTGAAATGCAAACGCTGTAAAAGCAGGAAATCAATTCATTAAGGTGCAGTACATAAAGCACTCCGAAAACCACAAATTCTTTCCCCCGCCCATGACTTCATTATACATTTTTCCAGCCGCAGCCTCCTAATTTACTTACTGCGGTTTTGTGGCTTCCCCTCTGCAGTTCCTGCGGCTCCAATTCCAGCTCCCAGATTTAAGAGGCTTCTTTCGTCAGGCTCCCTCTTGTAATTCCTTCTCCTTTTTCTTCTTTTCTTGCTGGCTTGTACTTTCTGCTGATCGGGTCTCCGAACTCAGCTCCTCCACCGCTCCTGTTCTCCCTAATCAGGTTAGAGGCAGCAGAGCCTTGAGTCAGCCTTGATCTCTCTTCTGTCCAGTGTCAGCCCCCTCTTTCTCTGTGGACTAATTTTGCTCTGGACTGCTTAGCTCGCCTTGTGAAGCCTATATCCCTCTTTCCCTCGTCTCTCCAGCTGAACAGCTTCACCCCTGCTCTTGCATGACTTGTTATTTACCCCGAAGGCTCAATCATTTGGTTCCCCAAGACTTGACTTCTCTTGGGTGTTGCTGTTCCCCCCTTTGGCTTCTTTGCCTATACTATGTTTGGATCAATCATATCAACTAGCTTTACACTGTGCTTTACCTTTCTGTGTAGCTCAGACTTCTAGATTGTGAAAAGCAAGTTTAAGCAGGGATGGAGAACATCCTCAGAGGCCCTAAAAAACTGGAGGACCGCTTCAATCGTCTAAAAGCATAAGCTGTCTATCACAACTCAAGCCAGCTATGAATGATGCTCTCCTTTGTAATCTTAAGCCGCTCCCTGACGATTTTTCTTCCCATCCTCTTCTTTTCCCTCTCTGCCTTTCTCTAACCTGCAAGGTATCTAATCCTGCCTTTCTCTTTTTCTTCACCTCATTTGGAGCTCTGCTCTTCACCTCTTTCTCCTGCACATAAATAGAAGTGAGTAGAGACAATGCTCATGTATGCTTCCACAGCGCCGGGTAACCAGAGCACTCCTTCTGCCTTTGGGGTACTTGCCTAACTGCGGCTCCCCTTACCTGCCTGTGCTGGGTTTGGTTACACACTGTCTCTGATTGCAAGCTCTCTCCATTCTAATGGGAAGTGTGTCTGAGATGAAGGGGGAGGCAGACTTTACATCTAAATTTAGGAAAGGAGATGCTGGGTATAAAGACAACAACTTAATGATCATGCAAGGTTTTGAATATGTGTGCTTGCTTATGTGTGCATGCGTGTGTGTGTGTGTGTGTGTGTGTGTATGTAATCAGCCTTGCCAATCAGCCTATTATAGGTCGCCTTTGAGGAGTAAACAGACGTGTCTGTTCCTGAATCCATCTAATCCTCAACCCAATCATCCCAACCTGGCTAATCTACTGCAACCACCCTTCCCCAACTCTCAAACACACACACCCCGCCACCCCACACACACGCACACTCCCGCACATCACACATGATGACATTTACTCTGCTTGTCAGTGGAAATGAACGTATACATTGACTCACTGACAGAGTAAAATAGATGTCATCACCAAGCAGAGAGTTGGGCGTCGCGTGGCGCAGTAGGTACAGTGGGTGCCCTGTAGGTAGAAGTGATAGTCCTCGTAGTGGTTGTTCTGGGTTCGATTCCCGACCTCAGTTCCCTTAGCGCATGTCTTCCCCCTCCTGCCTCCTTCTTGTCCAACTACTGTTGGAAAATGGAAAATGACCACTAGCCCTGGCCTCATACAACACAACAGACAACAAAGGTTTACTCCTGAAGAACGAGTATTAAACTTCTGCATAAACTGGAATGGACAATGCATGTCACACAAATGCTGACAATGTAACTCAAAGACTCAATGGCCTACATCATTTTTGCCAAAATTGATTCTTTTTTTTCTTTTTGAAAGAAAATGGTGGTGATTTTCTTTTGTTGTAAAATTACTTTTGGCAAAAATAAACAAAAAAAAGACTCGCGCCATTATTTTAGGAAGGTGACGAAATATTATAGCCATTCACCCTGCACATGATGGCAAAATTATTCCATTCTGTAAATGTTAATAGCTTGGGTTTCCGTGCCTTGTTATTCTGAATATGAGCAGGAATGATGTGTGATTTCATGCTACAGTCTCCAAAAGCTTTCGTTGACTCATAAAAAGTTTAAAGGTTTCTCCCTAGCCACTTTAGTTATTTTTCAAGAGTCATTGTATGTACTTAAACATAGCAACAAAGCTACTGAGTTGATAATACTGGCTAATAAGGACTTGGTCACAAAGTTAATATAGACAGGCCATATCTTTTACAGTCTTATATAGTGAGTATGGGTTACTTGCCGATATTTATTATTTAAAGATTGTTGCTAGCACTGTTAGCTGTGGCTATAAACCTGGGTCAAGGGTTTGAAGTAACTGGGCCCTTTCTGTGTATGCATTTGTTCTCTTTCACTACTCCAGTTTCCCCCCACAATAAAAAAGACTAGTCATGTACATTATGTTAATAAATTCTAAATTGTTGTTTGTGTTGCAATATGTCCTGAGAAACCGTTGGAGTTTGTTATTGTAGAAAATGAATAATTCATTACCAAAAATTACTTATCTAGTTACCATGTAACATGAGTTTTTTTTTTTTTTCAACTGATTTCATGACAGTTTTACTGTCAAACATTACTTATATCAATCCGATTTTTGAGGTGAAAATACCACCCAGTAGTTTGGGTCAAACTGATAACCAGCCCATTGTGTTAAATCAACCCATGGCACGCCCACCAAGTACCCCGGTTTTTGGGGGGCTTGAGTATAAATTAAGACAAAGATAAGGATCATCAAGTGAGCAGATTAGCAAGGCACGTTTGTAGCACCCAACAGTACAAATACTGCAGTATATTTTATATAAGCTAATAAGCTTTGACATCTGTTTGGTCAAATTCACACAAGCGTGTGGTGGGACCGCTTTTCTAGCTATCTGAGTCAGCTAGCTATGCTGCAATGCTTACATTAGCTTGCATGTAAACAGGAGCAGTAACAGGAGATTCTTTTTTTTTCTCCAGAGCAACAGCTAATAACATGTTTTCATCCTTGGACATTAAAACTTTCTTTGTAAAGTTGTAATGTCCAAGTGACATGTGTCAAATTAATTCACTATGCTAATGTCATAGCATTAGCCCTGACACACTGGAAACAGAAGTTACGCACCGTAACTATTCAAGAGTCATTATATGGGTTCCCCAAGACTTGACTTCTCTTGGGTGTTATATATTGTGTGTTTACTTCCAGAAAACACACAATACTTTGATGAGGAGGTGGTTTATTTTTGAACATTTAAAAAGCTAACATCATTTTCTCTTTATGTTTGGGCTACAGGTAATGTGAGCTAAGTGAACATAACTAGTAGCATCACCCAGCTAGTCAGGTTAAGTAAGCTTTATTATTCCCAAGGGGCAGTTTTATTGTACAGATATTTGTGAAAGCATACAAAGACCCACATAAAATACATACAGACGAGTACATATTAGTCTTTACAATGTATACTTGGAATTGACCTGGATAACAACAGCTGGAATAAAATATTCATTATTTTACAATATGGCATTTTGTATCTCAGAAGTAAAAGTTTACTCCTTTGGTGGCAGATGTTTTTTTTTTTTTAATGAACACCTAAGACTCAACATTTCTACATGATTATAACAAGAAAGGTCTATTCTTAATTTATGACTCGCCACATTTCATTCACAAGAACATCATTTTTTCCAATTTAAAAGTCTGAAAATGCTGCTGGAAGACTTGAGCACTAATCACTTCCATAAAGTAGGAAAGGAAAGCATAAAAGTAAATAGCATAACCACAAACCCTGATACTGCAAAAATATAATAAATGAGGAATTTGATATTGCGAAAATACAAAAAGCATAATAAGTAATAATGTTAAATTTATACCCTAACAGCAGTGAGATGAGAATGATTGTAACTGTGAAGATGCAGGGGGATAAAACAGCTGGGTTCAAATTAGTTTTGTGGAGATTTATTAGCGCTAAATAGAAAACAGGACAAAAAAAATGGAACATTAAATCCAGTTGGATCCAGCTTCATTATAAAGCTTACAGTTTTGGACTGGAAAACTGAAAATTATGAAAATTTATGATATAGAAATTCAACAGGCAGGGCCGTGCAGAGACCACAAAAGGGGCAGGTGCTCAAAAAAAAAAAAAAGGGCACATCTAATCTAGGACAGAAT
>NW_015112674.1:440662-451736 GCF_001443285.1 Poecilia latipinna | reverse complement strand
GGAGGGCTTATTATGTTGTACAAAAAAAACCAACAAGAAAATAAATAATTTTAGTACATGTTATGTGTCAGAAGATGGCTTAGAAAATAATAATACAAAAAATAAATAAATAAAAATTTGACCAAAAGGGCACTTGGGGGCAAGGAGCAAATGGGGCAGGTGCTCAAGCACCCCTAAACCCCCCTCTGCTCGTGGCTGTCAACGGGCAAATCTTGCTGTCACCTCTCCAAGGCTGGATGGGACATAACATATGTTTTAAGTTTGAAACTGGTTAGACCTTCAGTAAATAATTATTAATTGTGCCAGTAAAAAGTTTACACCCACTCAACAACCATAACAACATTGTTTTTCAGCTTTCACTTTTTTTCAAATTCAGTTCATTTCAAGTAATTTGAAAAACAGGAATTGTGTGTACAGATTTGATTGTGGGTTTTTGTGTTCCTTTCCAGATGGTGTAAACATTAGATATACAGGTTCAAATATAGACCAACACCCCAAATATTAGGTTGAATGTGCCTTAGATAGTTATATGGAAACATACTTTTGTGACCATTAAAAGCTTCTCGCATGCCTCTGCCTGGATGTTTACTTTTTGTAATGCTAAATTAGTCAACTTCCTGACGGAAACACTGCTTTTAGCGCAGAGTCCACAAATTTTCAATACTGTTAAATTCCAGAAACTTAATGTTTGCTGTCTTTAATCTTTTCAAACCCAGTTTTGGTGTGTGTTTGGCTCACGGTCCCGCTGGAACACCAAACTGTGTCTTGGTTTTAACCACCTTATCTTTTGAACTGAAATGAACTTGGAGGTAGTCCTCCTCCTTCATTTCTCCATCCGTCCATCCAGTGACACAAAAAGTAGGTATTTACTATATGCGATGCATAGTGATGCCACACTAGAGGAGGCGCCAAAACATGGTGGAATAATTATTTCTATTAGCATTTTCTGTATTTAACAGCTGTTCATTGAAAACTACTGGGGCAGTGCCTATAATGTGTCTGTATACACCTCAAAAGGAACTTAGTTGCACCCCAATGTCTGTCCGTCTGTCCATCCATCATGTCAGAGGCAACAGTCTAAGGGGAGAGACCTAGACTTTGTTCTACCCAGCCACATGGGCCAGCTCCTCCAGGAAAAGGATTCCGAGACAGCCACCTTACCAGGTGGAGGGGTTTGTAAGTCCCAGTGATCCAAGGATCTAATTGGTCATTGGTTGGTAGAATCATCCTTTGCAAACAGGTCCTAGCTTAACGACTTCTTTTGATGAACAGTGTTCTCTTGCCCGGACGCAGGTCACTGTTCAAAATCATTGATAAACATCAAATATGGTGGTCAATGTTTCATTTATTATGGTTCAGCAGCTCTAAGCAGGCGGGTTTTTGGTCTGGATTTAAAGGAACTCAGTGTTTCAGCTGTTTTGCAGTTTTCTGGAAGTTTGTTCCAGATTTGTGGAGCATAAAATCTGATGCTGGATAAGAAAAACTAATTAAAACCCTGCAAACTAGTTCCTGTTTTACTCAATTCAGGAAAAAGAACAATTTAAATAGAGGTTTAGAAGTGTAAGATCATTATGACATGCAGGCCTAATGGGTGACAGTATGTTCATGTTACATCTTAATTCATTTCAAATTATTTTTTAAAAATATGTTCCCTTCACCTCTTACCTTCAGGTTTATCCCTTTGCTGTTTTGTTTTGTTTGTTTAGTTTTTTTTTGCTTTTGCCTTATTTTTCAGGATGATGTTGAAAAAGAATTACATTAAATGGATGCTTAGAATTATTGTAAACATGAGGAACTGGAATCTAGACCAGCTGAAGTCATCCTGACTACTTCTGCTGTCTGACCTACAGAGGGCATCGCTGTTCAACACATAGAAGGTCCAGTTCACGCCTGAGCCGAGTAAAGCTGTAGTTTCACATCTATTTTAAACATCCAGTCGTTTTCTCCTGTTCCACCTATTAACGTTCACTCCTCTCGTCTTTTTTTTTTTTTTTTACCTAATATTTAAGCGACGGGCTCCGTGGCAGGCATGCGTGTGCATGCATGAAATTCATTGTCAGCTCAGCATCCAGCTCTTCAAAAAAATAAAAAAATGAACAAAAAAATAAAGGAATTAAAATGGAAATCAGATCTATGCTTTTGCATCCTTGAATTTCTAATCGTGGATCTCCTTTCCATTCTGTTCCTTAAATTAAAGCAAAAAATCTTCAAAACAAAGGAGGGGAAAAAAAGAATTAGAGGAAAAAAAGAGAGGAGGAAAAAAAGGTGCATGTATGTGGAAGACAGAGTCAGACATGGTGCTAACAAATCAGAAAAGTCACACACTGTTATCATTATCAGCGCTATTGTTTTCATTACTCTCTCTATTATCACTATTACTGTACTTGGTCCTCATATGTATCCTATCCCACGCATCATTAGCTCGCTCTCCGTGGCCCCTCGGGGCCGCGTCATCAACTGCTGCTGCTGTCGGCACGGCGACGCCTGTCTACAACCAACCAGATGTGTTTTTTTTTCTTCTTTTCTTTTTTCTACCCTTTTTTTGGGACAGCGGCTGTGCCAGGTTCACTGTGGCAACCGTGGGATGTTGCTTTAGAAGCCATTACAGCGATCCTCTGATGACACTCAAATAGCTATCATTACACCTCCTCCAAGGAGAGGCTGGGGGGCGGGGGGTGCAAGGAGTGATGGGAAGGAAGAGGTAGGAGAGAGGAGTGGTTAAAAGAGAGGTAAAAGAGATGAAAAGTGTGTGTGGGGGTGTGTGTGTGTGTGTGTTTCGGGGGATGCAGTGGGGGGGCACAGGCAGGCAGACATGGATGGGAAGAGTTAAAGATGCACAAAGTGCACGGAGAGACGGAGGAGAGGGAAAGATGGAGAACGGGGAATTTAAAATGACCGTTTGTGAGTTAACAGCCTCCAGCCTTTTTCTACCCTATTAAGTTCTATTCTGCCATTACTAGGAACTGCAGGGTGCTGCCTCATACCCCACAGTGAACCTCCCCTCGTCCCCCCACCAACACACACAGTCACCACATAGACACCCCCCTTACCCACGATCCCTTCCTATTCAGACTCACACTCTTCCTCTGTCTCTTCCTCTAGTCGTTCTCATCTCCTCCATTTCTGTTTTTTTTTTTTTTCTTGTAAGTCCAATAAGTTGGTCTTCCTCCCCGTCCTTCCTGTCTGGGCTTCAGTTCATTTCCACAGGTTGCGAACTGAATGAAAGTGGGATCAGCCGGATCTATGTCTGAGTCCGCCGCTTGTCCGAGTTGTCGCTTCTTGCAAAACAAAAACGAGCCGGAGAGGGTTTCACCTGGAGCCTTTTGGATGTCGTTCACAGCTTTTCCTGTTTCCTGCACAGTTCACACACATTAACAGTGAAAATGAATCTCAACTTGGAGTATTGAACTTTGACTATACAACAGTGTGTGCGTGCATTACAGTGATTGCATGACCTCTTCAGCAGGTCATGAGTCATTTGATTCAGGGGTGCTGAAGCAGTGATTCATCGAAAACCTGCAGGATGGTAGATGTTAAGGACCAGGATTAGAGACTCCTGTTTTGGAGTATAAGTAACTGCATTTCACTGACCATAAAATTGCAGAAATTGAAATTGCAAAAATAAATTTACTTAAGGAAACAAAACAGTTTCGAAAAAGCTCACTCAAGTTTTTGAGCTATGATCAGGTGGTTTTTCATCCACATTAGAACAAATGTGTCTCTCAAAGCTGCAATGGAAACTCCTTTTTTTCACGTCACGAGTCACATGATCAACAGCCAGATGTTACTACTGGCGAAAATGATGAAGAAGACAACAGGAAGTTGTAGGAGGATGATGGTTTGTTTTCTTGGAGAAAGGTCAACTGGCTCCTTTGGAGCACTCACAGCATCACACAGTTCTAACGTGTTGAATCCATAACTCTTCTGTAAAACGCTGCATATGCAGCCACTAACAAGTAAGCGAGTTAGCCCAAATAAGACGCTGACGTCTCCTCTGATTGGCTGATACATGATGAGCGCTAGCACCATGGCTGAATTATGACTATATCTCATGGAACTGTGTACATCTATCACAGCCGTGATTTTTAATGACTTATTGCGTCACCAAACGTATTCACCTGATTCTAATTTCATTTCTTTTTTAAAGGAAACACTATAATTGTGAAATTCGGGGTTTTTTGCGGGGGTGGGGGGTTGGGGGGTTCTCACATTAGCAGAATATAGACAAAGATTTGCACACATTTGTAATGAAGACACAGCTAGTGTTTGGATGAAAGCACAGCAGAAACTGAACGTCCTGCAGCGATTCAGGAAGTCCAGGCTTCCGTAGGAGCAGCTACTCATCATCATACGGTGCTATCATTCAGCCTGTTCTGCGTTCATCCATCATCCAACAAACAGGACAGGTCCAAACTGCAAAGAACAGTCAGGTCAAAGCTAAAGTATGTCAGGTCAGGTCAGGAAAGGGGCCACGAGCATCTCTGCAGACCCCACACATCCTGGACACAAACCGCCTAGACTTTTACCTTCAGGTCGTTGCTACAAAGCGATAAAACCAGCTGCCTCTGAGAACGTTTCTTCCCACAGGCTGTCTCTGATGAACACAATGAACCCATCACAGCCTAGGTAAGTCAGCTTCTCTGCTGTGAAACAAGATGAACATATTTGCACTATTCATAACAAGGAAATATTAGCTGTGCACATTGATATGTACATAGTGTTTCTTTAGTTGTTTTTAAAAAAAACCTTTACATGTTTGTATTTAATGCTGTGAGCATGTGACGAAAACTAAAGCTAATTCTGATTCTTCTGTTTAAGGTAAAAGAGCAGAAATCTATTGTAAATATTTGCTTATGAAAACAGAAACAAAGATAAAAATCAAATAATCTTTCTATGAGTTCTGATGTCGGGGTTTTCCACAATTCTCTGGCAGCCGCGTACCTGACTCTTTTTTTTTTTTTTTGATTCTAAGAAACTATGAATTGGTTCATCAGAAACTTAAGACCTGTTTTCTTTTTTGTTTGTTTGTTTCCTGGAAAATAAAACGAGCTGCAGCGGGCGTGAATGAGTCTGAGACCAGCTAGCTGCCGCAGCCGACGAAGACCTGGTGTAAACGAGGCGGTGTGAAACACGTCGGATGTGGGACAGAAAAGAGAGTCACCGGTTGTTTTTAGTGGAACCTCTCCTCCATGTCCATCAAGCTGAGCCTTTCATCTTCGGCCTCATCTCTGTTTTTTCCCCCCTCTTTCTCTGCTCCTTTGCCACTCTGTAGAGATGAGCAGAGGAAAAGGAAGTTCTTCTGGTCTCTGCTGTAAATTCTGATCACTTTTTTCCAGTACCAAACATATTTTTTCTGGACAAAACATTCATCTGAAACAACCACAATGTCCATAAAAAGATCATTTCAATCACTTGTTACAGAAATACATCTGGAAATATTATTTCTCCATTTTCATTCTATAAAAAAAAATCATTATCAAAGAGAAAAGAAATAAAATGTGGTTCCTTAGAAAGTTAGGATACTACATAAAATAAATAAGCAAATTTAAATTAAAAAATATCTGAATTAAAAATTGATGGGAACATTGCTCACTTGGCAGTTGTTCAGCAGACAGTCATTGAAACTTCACAAGAGGGAGCCGTAAATCGCCGCTGGTAAAGAAGCTGGATGTTCACAGAATGCTGTATGCAAGTTCATTCAAGGAAAGTTCTGTGAAAGGAAAATTTGTTATAGAGATTCAGGTAAATTCCCAATGAGTCGATTTCCCTGAAGTCAGTATTCAGAATGGTAGCATTATTTTAAAGTCTTCTGGAACCAGAGGGAATACCAACAACCTCTTTTTCTAAAATATATTTTAGGAGAAAGTAAAGTTTGTGTTTCATTTGAAAATGGAAATACAAGTCCAGAATCCATGATGTCTCTGGTTCTGGATGAAATTTTCAGTCAGTAGCTGTATTTCCATTGACCCCATAATTGAGCAATTCGATATTTCGAAAATAAACCTCAATCTCAAAGAAACTTATTTTTCGATTAAAGGGTTTTGGCATCAGGATGAGGTGTTTTCGTTTTTTGTTTTTGGCCATGTTGCGATTTACAGCTCCCTCTCGTGTTGAAATTCATTGAATTAATTTCTCAAAACTGCAATGGAAACAGTTTTTGCGTATCACACGTGTCATATGATCAACAACCGGATGACGCAGCTGATGCGAGGAAAACGGCAGGAAGTGGTAGGATGATGGCGCTGTGTGTTTTTAATGACTTTATCATTTGAACAAACTTATTCACTTGTGATTTTAATTACGTTTCTTATTTAACGGAAACACAGCAATTGAGAAATTGAGAATAGACACATTTTTGCGCACATTTGTAATGGAAACGCAGCTTGAGATGATGTAGGATGCCATGTCACCTGCTAGTGTTGGTCCACTGGGTCTTATTGAGTCCATAGATATCTTAGAACACTGACCCTCTATGCTGAAAAGTTTTATGGAGAAGATGATTTTATTTCCCAGCAGCCTGGACACCTAGCCATACAGTCAAAGGTACTAATACTCACTTTAGTATCTATGGAATCACTGTGATTGACTGGAGAAAACTCTAATGACCAAAACTAGACCCACAGAACCAACAATGCTATTAAAGAAACCTGGTTTTCCTTGGCAACGGCACAACCACGGACTGGTCTCCTCCTTGTCACTCCGCATTGATGCAGTAACTCCTCCAAAAACAAGACACAACCAAGTTTTGAACTCTGTACAAGTGTATGGAAATACTTGCATTTCTGTGTTAAAAGATATGCTTTATTGATGTCAGATTATAATAAAAAATAATAATAAAAATCTTAAAAATCAGACTGGCTTTTAAATTGGATTTGCGGCGTATAGAAACTTTTGCATCATATCGTCTCAGTAGGCTGAGATGCGCATACCACGTCGCTTATGTGGGGCACGTGCCCGGAATCCAGTAACACTATAGAACTACGATACAAATAACTCAAAAGATCTAAACCAGATCAAATCATTCTGTTCTCTCACACTCTGGCCGTTCTTTTCAATACACAAAGCAACCACAGAGAGGCGATGACAGCCTTCTCCTGCTCCTTCCTGATATGACTACCTTTCCTATATATTTTTCGGAGGTTGCAAAAAAAACGAACGAGAGAAGATTGATGCTCGGTTTGTCAGTGTTGGTGCCTGTATGACTGCATAGCGCGGAGGGACGGACTGTAGTGCTATTTAAAATGGATGCGTTCATGTTTATTGCTTTTGGGGGGCTGTGGGGTGTGTGTGTGTGTGTGTGTGTGGAGGGGGCGGGGGGACGTTGCATAAAGTGAAAAGAGCTTACGACACGTGAGGCGTCATCGACTATCAAAGATCAGTGCAGTTATTCTTAAAATAAGAAGGATGGACTGGAGAGACTGTTCTCTTTGTTCGGATCACTTTCAGTCAATGCTCAGTGCCTGACTCCGCTTTTCTTGTGCTCTTGTGCCCAGTTTGGGGAAGGAGAATTTTAGGCTCTGGGTGTGTGAATGTGGGTTATACCTCACTGCTAAGCATGGTCTTCTCATGTGCTTTTAATCTAATCGTTTTCTTGCATGCTGATTTGATTATGATCAAGTCAACACGTTAAAAACCAGAAAGCTGCTGCACTGATCCGCTGCTCCACTATAGTTCTTCACCATGTCACTCTTGCTTTCTTTGAATATGTCTGAAACGAGGCTTTGAATCAGTCCGGACTAACTTATGTATCGCGTTTCTAAAAACAAACCGCCTCTGAGTCATTCATTAATTCACATTTAGCTATTACAGAGCAGGTTTGTGCTTTATGGGCAGCGCCATCCCGTGTGGTAGGAAAGAGTTAAAAACGATGGGCTAAGCGTGTTGAGTGACGGGACTCTATAGAGAGAAAAAACAAGGAGCCAATCAGCGTCGAGATTAACACCTTTCGGGGCCCTGATTGGCCAGAATTCTTCTTGGTGTCGTTCGGATCTCAACACCCACGTGGGGTTTCGGCGCTCTTCGCGAGCTTTCACTGGTTGAGACGCCGCCTCTCAGCTCCGCCCACCGCTGGTCTGGACGTGTGATTGGCTCCCTCTCGCTCTCCTCTCCGCGCCTTGTTTGTCCGTCCGCGAGGGAAGGAAATCTCTCTCCGCTGCCGCCCGCCGCAGCGTCACATCTATCAGGAGGTAGCGGACTCTCACCGCTCGTTTCACCGTTCTGAAATTATAAAAAACAAGAACAGCACAAACGATTATCTGACATGATATTTAGCTCCGCGTCGACAGCTCTGGAGGAGGACTTTCCATTTTTAGCGCGAATGTCTTCTGACATTCAGCTCTCTTGTTCTCCTCTGGTCTTCAAAGGAACCATCCACCGTGCTTTCAAGCCGTAACCAGCACACTTTTTTATTGGTCAACCCTTTATACAAGTAAATATGTGCAGACTCTGAAGTATCTTTTAAAACCTCACCCATTTACCAAAGTAAACGGCATATTCATTTTTTCCTTTGGTTTTATGTTCGTTGTAAGGATAAAAACTTGTCATTTTCAAATCTGTTCAAAATTCTAACGGATACCTGTGCATTTCAGATAGATGGATGTACAATGGGGTATCAGGGCCATTGTAGATGGAAAAAGGAGTAGTAAATTTAAGCCAAAAAACTCAGAAATTTTTACATTAGTCTTAGAAATATTCTAGAAAATTTTTGAGGAATTTCTGAGTTTCAAAAGTCGAAATTATGTGACTCAGAAAATTTCCAAAAGTTTGAGTTTTTTGGCAAAACTTTACTCCTTTAATCTATCTACATTGGCCCTAATACACTATAGATAGATAGATAGATAGATAGATAGATAGATAGATAGATAGATAGATAGATAGATAGATAGATAGATAGATAGATAGATAGATTCGGATACACATGCAAACTGTGTTTTAGGGGAGCCAAAATGGGTTCCAGAGTGTTAAAATTTTGCCCTCACATATTCATGTGCACAACAAATTCATGTGAAAAAGTTGACATATTAGCCAAATCTCTAACCTCATCTACCACCCCAAATGCATCATAATAGCAACAATGCTGAAGTTCTACAAGACTCCACTCGCGCCTTGTTTGCCATTCCTGTTTTCTATTCTTGTTTTCTTGTCCTGTTTACTGTTACACTTGTGTGGAGGCGCATATATGCTCCATGTTTCGCACCACTAACACATCTGGGGGAGTAAACAGCATATTGGGCTATTATTGGTGTTTCTGTTTGGGTAAAAACATTTCTTGAAACTGTCCCATGCGGACACAATTGTTTTTGAAACTGACAACCTGTTTTAGGAGAAAATGTTCCCATATGGACAGGCCCTAGATCTCATCCAAACCAGGTAAAGTACCAGTTGTGTTTAGCAAATCTTTAAGTTGGTATGGTAGAACATAAAAACTACAACCATTTGGTAGGTAGATAGCACCTAATCCCTAGTTGACACGACAAGATTTTTTGCTGATTTTTGCCCTGATTTTCCCCTTCTGACAATCATAAAAATGCCCTAATTATCAGGAAGGTTGTAAAGTTAATCTTAGGAGAAATTCCTGCACTGTGCGGTGTGTTAAGAGTGATCTGGTCTGCTCGGAAAGACAGTGGGACCGATCCGATCAAAAGTTGAGGATATTCAAAACGTTGGATTGTTTTGGCTCGGTATCTCAGTGGGAGGAGTGTTTCTTTGGGACAAACAAAAGCACAACCTTTTCATTATGACTTTTAGCCAATCAGAAAGTGAGGTGACAGAAAGACAGCGAGTACACAGAAAACACAACAACTGCCATTATGCAAGAGAAATTCCGGTGGACATTGGAAACGTCCTTGTTTTTTTGTTTTTTTTTTCTGTTAAATATAGTCCACAATCTATTGTCATTGCTTCTTCCCAGTCGGCCATGTTTGCTTACTCTAACCTCAGGTTTGATCTTGAGACGTTTTGAGAGATTTCCTATCTGACGTCTGAATGTTGGTGAGTGAAATCAGCTTGTGTGTGGTGTGTGAACCACATCCAAACCTGCTGTATCCAAGATTTTTTATCGCCATAAATGGGGCTGTTAAAAAAGAAGCCCTGACTGCAAAGGAAACACTCTTTCATGGCTAAAACCTTAAACCTTGTGGGGAAACAAAACCAATCCAGTGCATTTCCGCCCAAGTTCTCAAAGATACGTTTGAAACCAAAACAGTAAAAATTACCAAGCGAATATACTCACAGTGAAACATGGTTTAGTGACAACATCATGCTATTGGGTTTTGTTTCTTTAGATGGGACTGGGGTATTGGACAATATAAACAGTTCCAAAATCTTCTGATGAAGAAAACTGAATTTTATTTTTCAGCATCACACCAAAGAATAACTTTATGAATGGCGTTGGAATGTTCTGGAATGGATTAGCCAGTCCAGAAATGAAACTGATTGAAGATCTATAGGAGTAGGGATTGGCATTTATCATATCGTTTACCAAATCGCTAAAATTTATTATCATAAGGACTTTAAATTTATTGTAGCAACAATAATTTCCAATGAAAGATGTATGGAACACCAAAAACTGGCTGTAGTGTTGGTTCGATTGATTCCATGTGACATGTAATACATATGACTAAATGTATTAACTGGGTGCAATTTAGTGTTAGGAGTCACATTTTTACATCACTTATATCCTGAAGAAGCTTATTTCCAAATGGAAATTGTGCAGTTACCTAGAAATACTGAAAAGAAGCTACAAATAACTTTCATTATCACAATAAATGCTACAAAATATTGTGATAAAATTTTATGTTCACATTGCTCACTACCTCCTTATGGTCAACTGGAGAGGGCTGTGGACAAAAGATTGCTACGACTTAATAGATCTAAAAAAACAGGTGAAGATAGATCAGCCGTGAGCAAGTCAAAAAGTAAAATACTGAACAAATCAAAAGGTGCTGTAACATTATTTGTATTAGTATTAGTGTGTGTATATATATATATATATATATATATATATATATATATATATATATATTTTTTTTTTTTTTTTTTTTTTTTTGGTCCTTTTATTACCTTAAAATATAAA
>NW_015112674.1:401469-437599 GCF_001443285.1 Poecilia latipinna | reverse complement strand
AATTTTTTTTTTTTTTTTTTTTTTTTGTTTATATATATATATATATATATATATATATATATATATATTTATTTTTTTTTTTTTTTTTTTAATTATGGTCCATTTAATAGCCTGACATATTAACATATATAAAAGGAAAAAAAGAGAGCACATTCAGTTATTTAGAACAATTGATTTAAATAGTAATACTTGAGAATTGCGGTAGGTCATAGAACAATTTAAACTACAATAGAAGTACATCTCGGCCCATGTGGGAAATCATTAATTAGCTATTAACAGTCTTCAACAGTTGCAGGAAAATTACCAATAAATGTGCATTTTAGTTGCTAAACAGTCTAAATTAGCAGGGTTCTTTTTATCTGTTGGGGTAATTTTTAGCTTTAGATTGTGTATTAATTCAATTAGCTGCTAAATAACGTAAAGTGAGCACCGTCAGAAGCTTCCGGAACAGCCATTACATAATGGTGCTTCTGGGTGCCAAAAAATGCACAGTGTGATCACGTCGAGGAGGGCAAAAGCTCCGACTTTGGCATGCCGTCAAAGTCTAATGGGAGCTCCAGTGGGAGGTGTTGGATGTTAACAAATAATTGTTGCTCCTGGTTTGATCCAGATGATGAGGTGTTTAGATTTTAGCTCGGCATTGGCTCAGGAGATGGGCTGGTCTGTGCTTCGGGTTTCAGGGAAGTAAATCAAAACCTCCACCGTCGAAAGACGGTGGAGGTTTTGAAGCTGAGTGGCAGTGGGAGCTACGTCTGTGGCTGCTTCGACTTTAAGTTTAGAACCAATTTTCATGAAAAAAGACTGACCTGAGTGCATTTGTGTTGTTCAGCGTAGAGCAGAGACCCCTTTTGGGTTCTCACCCCCTGCTGGGTGTGGCTTTCTAAGATGTAGTTCTGCATCACTAGTCCTGATAATTGTGATATTATCACATCCTGATATTGAAGAAAAATCCAAAATATCAATGACAATGTACCCTATCCATAGAACACATAATGCTTTATTATTTATTTTACATTATATTTAGAATCCCTAGTTGCACTTGCTGAACCATTTGAAAGGTTTGTCGCAATTTATTTCTTATATGTTTTAGGTAGTCTACCTATTATTTTTGTCAGTTTCAGTTTCTTTATTATTTATTTTTACATTGGCTCTTCTACTACTAATTGAACTGATTGAACAAATTCAAGTTGAGTTGCTTTTACATGTTTGATCAAGATTGCTAAGCTAATGGTTTAACACCTTAAAATTACACAGTGCAGTTTAATTGCATCACCTAGTTTGACCCAAACACCTCTCTCCCATGGAGGGTTACCTGCTTCACAGCAGCGCGGTCCTAAAGATGAGCGAGAAGAGTCAGACTGCCCAGCGGCAAATTTTGATTTATAAAAAACAAGGTAGTATGCAACTTATTTCAACAATGAATGATCATTCCACTGAAGCACAGCAGTTTATAGTTGACATTTGTAATTACGTTTGAAACAAAATGACTTTCAAACCGTCCTGAATATAGAAATTTGGAAAATGGATGTTTGGTTTGAGACAATAAAACATGTTCTTCAATATATTTAGGACAATTTCAAGCTTACATATTTTAGAGTGTGGTTAATCTGATAAAACAACCGATTAAAAGTGCCAGTTTTAAGCACTGTATTGGATCAGTAACGGAAGTTAAAAAAAAAAATAGATTGTTGCATAGTTCTGTAAGGGTAAGGATAGCGTTAGGACATAGGGTTACTATTTTCCACCCCTAACTCTTCTGGGTTTCACATAAATTTTTAGTTTTCTTCAGAAAAAAGGTAGACTTTTCCTTCCGGACCTGAGTTTTTGCAGATGAACTTTCCTCCCTTCCTCCATCATGGCGTCCTCATCCCCGTCCTCCTCTTGAAAAGCTGAATAACGCTGGTAACCTCGGCTCAGGCTGAACCCCCCCCGTCCGTTCAGATCACCTCAGAACGGGGATCAGTCAGCTTTCTCTCACCTCATCCTGCGCCGGAGCCGTGCTGGGGATTTAGCTCGCCTCTGATCCGGCAGCAGCGGGCGCGGCGGCCCTCGCTGCGTGACGGGCTGTGGGGGGCATGAAGTGGGGTAGGGGAACCCCTCTCACTTCCCCACAGCAGCCTGCTTGAGCTCGGCATTTGTTGTCCTGGTGATGGTGGCCGTAGTGGTGGTTGCCAGGGAGATGGCGGTTGCTTGTCTGACCCGTCCCCCTCGTGCTGTCACCGGTGTTATTGATGCACGCCGCTGCTTGGCATTGTGGGAGTGCAGGAGGGAGGGCGGAGAGGACAGTGGTTAATGAGTTCAGGAGAAACGGGGGACTCACCACGCTCTCCCTCTCTACTCCTTCTATTCTCTCTCGGTCTGGGTTTCCCTGTCACCCGCCCCACACCCCCCAAGCCTCCACCCTCCTCTCTTTCTCTCCTTCATTTCTCATGGGTGTGTGTCCTGTGCGAGTGTGTCCTACGGATGTTGCTCTCTCATGATCCATCATGCCAGAATACAGCTTCCGTCCTTTTCAGTCATTACACACAAACTTGCGCGTTGCAGCAGCGTGAACACACCTTACGACATGAACGGTGCTTTCCCTAGAACTCACACCTTACTTGAATAGCATAACTTGACTCATTTGCAACCACTCCTTTCACTCTCACTTAAACACACACACATGCACACACACACAGAACGATGCTGCCCTGCTGTTATGCCTGAAGGTAGAAGAGGCAGCAAGATTAATAATGACCCCTGACTCCCCACAGACAGACCAAAATACACACAGTTTGTAGAGAGGAAAAGAGCAGTGGCAAAGGGAAGGAGTGGAGGAACAAGCTAAGCTAAGCGCTGACTAGAAATATGCATTTTCCAAACAAAATAAGGGGAAACGTATACAATAGACCTCCATTTATTCATAGTTTAGTATTCATGGATTTTTCTGTGGAACGTGATTCCGAACTATTTGCACAAAATTCATCCATTCGCAGATTATGCCGTCTGAAATATTGCAAAGAAAATGCAACGTTAGAAGCTGAAATGCTGCTTCTGCATTGCTACCTGACATGTCTTGGGTGGAATTTGCAAACAGCCAATCCAGAAACTGTATTTATTTTCCTTGTCACTGATTGGCTGTACCCAAGAGATGAGGAAATCTGTAGATGCTAGCTTCTGCTCACTTCAGTTTCTGCTGTATGTATTGATGCATATTACTGTATATTTGGTGTTTGAACTAATAAAGTATTATTAAAATAAACAGATAAAAATAAGTGTTTTTAGAAGGAGTCTCAAGCATTCACTGATTTCAGCTATGCATCGGTCTCTGTGGTCCCTGTGGAGATTTATTTACACCAGTGTTCTCCAAACTTCTTGCCAAGAGACTTAAAATCACCAAGTTGCAAGCACTCAAAAAACTGTAAACCACCACCTCCCTCCCAAACAAAACCTAAATGAATTTTGTTATGATTTTTTTTCTCAATAGACATACAGTATTTTATGAGACCTCTCTAAAAGGTGTTCAGAACAATAGCTTATGTGGCAATTGCTACTGTAGGAAGAAATCATGAAGACTAATGAAAAAATATTAAGTTAATCATCAGTGACAAAAACAAGCTGAGTTTATAAGTTCAGCTTGGGGCTCTATGTTGTCCATTAACCCATGTCCACTGGACAACAGATTGTGTTTTAAGAAACATGAAGATTACAGACAATGAGGTTGTTCGTCCCCCGTCTTAACCTGATATTTGTTCATCTGGAATGGCCGTGTTTTTCTTGTTTTTGTTCAAAATTAGACAAGCTAAAAGTGAAACCATGTGAATTTTTAACATGGCACTTGCAGCATTTTAATTGGTTGCTTGGAACATTCTTGGACCCTGATAATTACGACTCCTTCTTCTGGCCCAGACAAAGACTGGATGGTAACACGAAGCCAGTTTTACTGGGCTGGAGTCGGTGCTTTTCCAGTGGAAACATAAATACCTGGTCTCAGGCAAACAGCAGTGCCCCAAGCAAAATGTAGGGTTAGGGTTAGGATGATGTTGCCACATGTCTAACTGTGGTTAAAAAGTGGTTGGAGATGATCAAATGGGCTAACCAGGTCTGACTTTGTAATGTTTTTGTTTAGGTAAAATTTGGACGAGACTTTGAAAGTTTCAATTTTCAGTCTGTTTTTCTTGGCTAAATAAAGACAAGAACTGACCAACTTTACAAAGCCATAAGAAAGATGTCCAGTGTTTTGAGGTCAGCATCAATTTAGCACCAAGAATTATTTTGGTAGTGCAAAAATCCATGCTGAGTTTATAAGGGTTGGGTTAACCACTGATGACTTAACACATCCATCTGATGCAGCCTTCTATGTTTTACATTTCTGAACATTTCCGTCAACAATCGGGGGAAAGATCTTTGCTCTTCCACTCAGCTTGTTTAGCAACATGCCTGGAAATGTTGAATAGTGCCAATATTTTGGGGTGGAATTCAAAG
The DNA here is from genome assembly GCF_001443285.1 of Poecilia latipinna. Lineage (NCBI taxonomy): Eukaryota > Metazoa > Chordata > Actinopteri > Cyprinodontiformes > Poeciliidae > Poecilia > Poecilia latipinna. The sequence continues at coordinate 433,135 of NW_015112674.1, read as the reverse complement.
GTTGATTATAAGCTAAAGTTACAGATTACCCTCATCTTGTGTGTGTGTGTGTGTGTGTGTGTGTGTGTGTGTGTGTGTGTGTGTCTTTAACATCTTACTGTCTGAATTAATTTATAATTGTAAAAACATTTAATATTTGTGTTTTTACTGTCAAGCAAACTGTTCAGCCTTACATAGCAAATACAACTGACATAAATTCAGGTATTTAGTATGCAAATGACTCAAATTAGACATATTTGGGTATTATATTGACGGACAGATGGTGACAGTGTTTCCAACATGATTATTGATATGTGTAGAATATTATTCACCAGCTGGGATTAGTGATGTAAATACTCCACTTTGGCTGTTTTTTGGTTTGAGGCAAATTTGCGACAACAGTATTCTAGTAAAATCAGCCCCTGGTTCAATGTTATTTGCTTCGTTCAGAGAGTTTGAACTCTTGGCTACTGAGAAACGATTGTTTCGGGCTTGGAGGCTTGGACTCTGTTGATGGTTTAAATTTGACCCAATCGCTAACATTTGTCTGTGACCTATGTAACATGGCAGTTTGACGCCATAAAGCTTATTGGAATCTACCTGCACTGTAAGCAACCATCAATCTCTGCCAAGAGAGAAGTGCTGATCTGCACCAAATGACCGATAATGTTAATTCAATATTTGGAAGCGTGACCAACACAGACTGAACGGCTTTTTTTCACTTCCTATGCTGCTGTAGCTAAAACTACAGGCAGACTACAAATAGAAAAACAGCACAGAAAAAACAATGTCATCGTTCACAACTTCTCCTGATTGGCCCACTTGAATTTCTACTGGAGGAATCCACTTCCTCCAGTAGTTGGAGGAAGTGGAATAAATAATCATTCTTGTGATTATTTATCTCCATAATAAATCACCAAATACTTCACTGACAACTGATATTAATTTAAGTTCAAGGGCATGAGATCTTTTGTTTACTTTCATGAAATTTAAGTACAGTACTTCCGCAGTATTTTTGGGAGTTAGCGACCACAACTGCCTTCGAATAGCTGAAATCTACAAATACTTGAGACGATGTCTGAAGAAGGTTACATATGCCTGTTTTAATAATTAAAATACCAAATGTATGCATTTTTGCGCACAGAGTAAACCAACTTGGCTGTACAGCAGAAGCTAACATTCCCAGTCTTCCTTATCTCAGTTCTTAGCGTTTAGCCAATCAGCGCTGAGGAACATGAATGGTGCTTCAAGATTGGCTGCTTTGTGAAGAACTACCTGCTGGTCAGTTTTACAAATATTCTCTTTGAGACTTTGCTTACTGGAATGCTAACATGTGCCCACATTGCTTTCACAAATATCCCGAGCTTTCTGAAGAGGCAGGAACGATATTTGCATTGGCGGTGTGTTAGCATCTACCACGGTCATATGCTGTGACAGACTTCTCTTTTTTTCATCAAACATACTGAAACACATACAAATTGAGACCACGGCTTCCAGCCTGCGTGACTAGACAGAAAAACACAGATACCAGCAGCAAAGTGCAGAGGAATACGCAAACAGGGATGCACACACTCACCACGTAAAACACACACGCACGCATGCACGCACGCACGCACACACACACACACACACACACACACACACACACACACTTTCTGACGCGGCGACATGGATTAATGTGGTCGGCTCAACTATTTCATTTATTACTGTCTGAGGCCTTTTGTGATGAGGGCATTTTTCAGGTTGCTAACCATTATTCCCTCTAGGCCTGAGGCTCCTGAAAGGACTGCTTCAGTGTGCGTGTGTGTGTGTGCGTGCGTGTGCATGCGTGTGTGTGTGTGTCAGTGTAAAACCTACCCAGCCTTATAGTTATGGCCCAACCAAGTAGTCAGATTTTTTTTCTTGCTATTCTTCAGGGGATTCATGTAGCCATTTCTGACTGTACTTAATGCTCCTTCTCCATTTGTCAACACATGCCTAAGCTGCTCGAAGCCTGTTTGTTTTGCCATGAAAGGTTTTTTTTTGTGCCCCTATCATGCCTTGAAATATTGCTGAGTGTGCTGCATCCATCAACATAACAGCTAAGCGAGAGGTAGAGGGGACAGGGGAGGGCGGGGGAACAGGAAGAAGTCGAAGAACGCAACAATGTCAGCCGTCTCTCTCCTGATAGGCTTTTTTTCCTCCATTCCTTTGGGTATTAAAATATGTTTACATAATGCTTAGATCTACTACTGCACAAATTACATGCACATTGATCTATAAAGCCCAACCACATTGCCTTTGCATCTTCTTTGATTTATGGTTTGTGTTTGGATCTGTTAGCAGGAGCTTGAATCTAGAGTTTGGTTCAGGAATAAATTTGTTCTGTGGTTTCTTTTGATTTTCTTTCTTGGTTGAAGGGTTGAGGAGATTTAAGACACTGACAGAATGATATGTGAAGGTTCATCAAACCGAGAAATCTTCATTACACCAGTCAAATGTTTCATAGGAAGAATTAAAGATGCATAAACAATGACATTAGGAAAACCTATATTCCTCCAAGAATAGTAAAGAAAAGCTGCTGAAAAGACAACAAAACTGAAAGAGCTGAATGACCAAACAGAGCTGGTTGCATTCTACATACAAGGTCCAGTTTTTAAGCATTTCTGGTCCAAATGCTGAAAAGACAGCTTTTTGACAGCAGTGTCAAGCAAATATTTAAAATATTGAAAAAAAATTGTGTGTTGTAATTTATTTATGTTTTTTTTTTCCTTTTTTTCGGCGGCAGGCAGTGTACGATAAACAGAATTGCAACCCAACACTCAATCTTTGGGCTTTTCTTGCACTACGCAGTCATCAAAGTTGTTTCTCTGATGCCACTAACCTGACAGGAGGTATGATATTCATGCTCTAGCTTGTGATAAAACTGTTGCCTGGGCAAGCAGGGATATTAGCACCAAAAGTGTTACCAAGGTAATGAAATGCTTTTCACAGCTATGTATCTAGGAGGATGGTATGTTGCTTTGTCAAGGGAACTTGTGATTAGTGAATGGTTAATAGGAGGAGAATCTTTGGATTCACATTTTGGTTTTTTGTGAATGCTTTAATGAGAGTGTATTGTTTTCCACCGGCGTGTTTGGGATTTAGAAGTAATTGCTGCCAAAGTCACAGCAGAACGTGACAAATGTCACAACCAAACTGGATCAAGAACACGATTTCAGATGAGCACAAAGACGAAAAGACGGAAGAAAGGAAATAATAAACTGCCAAGTGAATTCAGTTGCACCAGCCACATCAAGCTGACCTGAAGAATCACAAACATTTCCTGGATAGAACCTAGACATGTTAAAAGATCTTGGACAGTATTACATCATGCCCAATTTAAAGAAATTTGTCAGAGGAGAAATAAATTCTGATGTTTCAGTCTGGGAAAGGTTATGAAACCATTTCTAAGACTTTGGGGCTCTATTGAGCCACACTGAGAGCCATTATCCACAAACAGAGAACAGCGGCCTGTCTCAGCTTGTGACTGTAAGCTCAAGTGCGTCGGGATATACAACAGGACAATGACACACAAGTCACACCACTGTGAATGCTTTAAAATGAAAAAATAAGGGTTTTGAATGGCTTAGTCAAAGTCTAGACTTAAATCTAATCAACATACTGATGCATAACCTCAAACAGGCCATTCATGTTCTTCATCGAAACACTCTTGTCATGAAATGGGGGTGTTGGTGGTGAGGTGGAGAGAACGCAGAGACCCAGGTATGAAGATGATGATTTTTAATGAAGATGACGCTTGGAGTAGTCCATACAGGCAGCACGGCAGAGACTAGCACACAGCTAAGTACCGGTAGCAACTGATTAACGGAACTAACATGCAAGCAAACACAATCCGGGACTTAGCAGTACGACCGGAGAGCAATACAGCTTGACGCAATCCAGGACTTAGCAGTACGACCGGAGAGCGATACAAGTATGACAAACAAAGACAAGGACCCGACGAAGAACACAGAGACAGGTGAGTTTAAATACACATGGAGGGTAATCAGGTAAGAAGACACACCTGGGGGACAATCAACGGGGAGGACAGGACAGAGACTCACAGGAAACAGGGCTGAACACAGAAAACTCAAAAATAAACACACAAAAACACGGATCCTGACAACTCTAATGTGACACACCACTTGTAGGCTCAGGGGCAGATATAATCACATAGGTCCAGGTTGCTTTGGATATTTCTTTCCTTTAAAGCTGCAGTATATAATGTTACAAAATATGCTTTTTACATATTTGTTAAAACTTTCACCATGCCATGGCGGTACGCTATGACACAAATTATCTGTGAAAAGATCGATTTCTAGGCTGCTGTAGTGGCACAGAGGAAAAGCACAACCCATGTAAGGAGGCCTTAGTCCTCGATACAGACATCACAGGTTTGATTCCCGGCCACATGTCTTCCTTCCTCTCTCAAAATCCACTTTCATGTCTAACCGCTCTCAAATTAAGGCCATTAGAATCAATAAAACCTTAGAAAAAAAAAGATCAAGAAATACACTTCTTTTTTTCAAAAGCAACCAATCAGAGCCAGGAGGAGGGGCTTATCGCTGTCCATCAACCTTGTGAACGTGCTGCTAAATGTGCTAATGGTGAAGAAATGACGTCACATTGAAGGAAAACTTTTTATTTGCTGGCTATGCTAACTAGCATTAGCACTGGTGGCAGGCTACGTTGTGGTGAACCAGCTGTAGCGAGAGCGATTGACAGCGCTAAGACCCTTCTCCTGGAATAATTGAGAGAAAGCTCAATTTCTTCACAGATTATTTGTCTTATACTGTCATGACATAAAGATAATTTAATAAATACACATAAAACTGTTTTTCTAAAATAAAAGTTGCATACGGCAGCATTAACGAGACAAGATAGCCAAAGCAGTTGAAAAACTGAAGGCCTTTAGGAATTACTTCTGTTTAAACCTGAAGACTTAATTGAAATATATTGCAATTCAAGTTTATTAGAATCTCAAAGAAATATGAAGTGGGTGGAACTTGTCTGTGTGGTGCTGCAGTTGTTCGCTCTGCTGACTGCAGCAGGACGTGTCTGAATGCTGCTGCTCTTCCTAGGTGGGCTGTGCCTGTTCTCCCTGTGCATGCTCGGCTTATCTCCAGGTATTCCAGCTTCCTCCCACAGCACAGAACCACATTAAACTAGTTTAATTGGTTACTCTGAATTGCCATTAGTTATGAATGGGTGTGTGCATGGTTGTGTGTCATGTGTTTCTCTGTGTCGCCCTGTCCAGGTTGAACTGCCTCTCACCCGGTGAGTGATGGAGTCGCACCTCCACAGAAGCTACTCTAGGACTAGAACTGACACTGAGAAACAATGGTTTTTGAAAAGTGTCATTTCTTTTAAGTCCTATTGGACATATGCAGCACTTTTGTAACATGGTTACTTGATTGTGCTATAAAATGTGACTATGTGGCTGGAAATCACAAAACACCGGCCCTTTAAAGAGGATCTGCCAACATGCTAAGTATCAAAGCCTTGCTTATGTTTTAACACATACGTGTCAAAGTAAAGGCCTGGGGGCCAAATCTGGGCCACCATAGTTTTTTGCGTGGCCCTCAAGACTCCAGGTGCCGAATTATATCAATCAGTCCTCACAGTTTCCTGTGATTATGGAAATTCACATAGAATCAACAGATTCCCACTTTTTTTCCTCACTAATGCAAAACTGCAAATTTTTAGCAAACATGGTCAGAAACATTAGGTTTAACTGAGAACTAACTCCCTCCTGTAGGTGGCAGTACTTTGTACTTTTACAACACCGCTGCCTCAGCCTTATTTGATGTCAAGTGATTAGTCTGTGATCGATGTGACGATTAAAGTCATATTTAACGTCACATGTAAACGTAAATATTACAAAGTCCCTTGAAAATATTTCTAAATTAGCTCCACAAAATTTGTGATTTTATTGAAAAAAAAAAAAAAAAAAAAAAACCCACAAAATCAATTGCAAAATCCTAGAGGGGCTGAACAATGTATAAATATGTTTAGTTTTAAGAACTACTTGCAAAGACAGTTATTTATTCATATTTTAACACTTTGTTAATGGGTTTTATCAACACATTCTGACAGGACCGGCTCTTTAAGAACATTCATGATCTTGATTTGGCCCAAACGAAAATTAGCTTGACACCCCTGTTTTAACATGTCAGCATCTTTTGCTGCTCTAGGTGTGTTTTCATACCATCGTCTGCTAACTGCATGCGCTTCAGCTGATGACATAAGCAAGCCAACATGTTCAGCAACGCATTGCTGCATGTAAACATTGTATACAGTAGCAATTACCCCCAGCCCTTATCTCCACCATCACCTTCCCATCGCTCTCTGTCTCCTCTGTCTCTACTTGCCTCTATCTGTTTATCCGTCTCACTTCTTCAGGCCCTCAAGCCCGTTTTCTTCCCCTTTTCTGCCCTTTTATTATTATAATCTTTCTCTCTTTGTCCTTAAACACCTCTCTCGGCGTTATTTATTTCTTCCTGCAGCCCCATCTGTCTGATGATCTGCCTCTCCCGTGAAGCCATTCATCCGCCGTCACTCTGCCGGGTGATGTGCTGTGATGGAGGAAGTAAATAAACAGAGCCAAAGCCAGGAATCCTAAAAGATCTGGTCTTTGCATGAATGAAGGTGATTCATCATCAACCCCGTCTCTACCTCCCCGGTTTCTTCCACAGGAGAAGATTTATCTGGAATAGTAATAGTGAGTCAGGTGATGGAGGAGGGCGGAGGGGGCTGGGGGCGGAGGTTAGCCAGAGAGAGGACATTATTAAATGTCACCGATGGGTTTGATGCCACCTGGGGCCAAGATGCTATCTTTGTTTTGGGCTTGGACTGCTTGCTGCTGGTCAGATGGATGCATTAGCTTTATTGGCAGGTGTTTTCATCTCCAGTTCACCCCCGTGGCGTACGTACAAGGAGAGACCGGAAGAGGAATTAGCACTAGCTAGCATAGCGTGCTCCAGAAACTTGCTTCTGTTGTTTTTTTTTTGTTTTTTTGTTGTTGTTGTTGTTTTTTTGGGGGGGGGGTAGAAAGTAAGAGAGAGAGATAAATGCGTTGAATAATTGCAAACAATGGGAGGTGAAAAATAGAAGAATTACTTGGCACCCCAACACCAAACCCAGGCTTCCTTCAGCCCCCCACCCCCACATAACCAATTAGCTCCGAGGCCATAATGGATGTTGTTTGCCGTGTTTCCCTGTCAGCGGATTGAATTAGCGCCTCTGTGTGTGCGAACGCATGTGTGTGCGTATGTGTGTGTGTGTGTGTGTGTGAGTGATCATCTTATCGCCTCTTAGTACAGTAATGAAACACAGTTATAAATGGCTGCAATCCTGTTAACAAAACAGCACCTGAGTGCAGGCTGGCGAGATAAATCAGAACCGGGCCGCCGCCACAGCGACCCGCCGGCTGTTGCTAAGGCGCGGAATCACCGGGGCACAATTGAATCATTTTTGCTCGGCCTCTGATAAAGCGGCTGTCTTTAACGAGCGGATCGCTGCTATGAAAAAAGAAGAAGAAGAGCATTTGTTATCGCCGTGCTTTTCTTGTCGTGGTCCGGTTGAATTTCTGCGTTTGTAATCAAGCCGATATGACGAGGAGCATTTGATGCCTCTGAGTCGGTGCTGGGCTTTTCTTCATCTTGTCATGGAGATACGGGCTGTCATGCATACGTTCTGTCTCTCTCTCTTGCTCTCTCTCATGCACACACACTCACACACTCCTCTGTCTTGGTGCTGGGGGGCTATTAAGACAGTGTCTAATGTCGCACCATACCCCACTGCTCACACACTTAATTGTGTTAATGTTTGAGTTCACATAATCTTTCAGGACTGTCATTCTCTCGGATCATTCAGCCTGTTTTCAATTACTGAGCGCCTCTGCACTGCAGGCCCACAATGCGTGCTACCAAATCCATCGCTGAAATATTCATAACCGTCGCATTTATTCACGTTTTGTCAAATTGCAACAACAAACTTCAACGTATTTATTGCGATTTAATGTTATAGACCAACACAGAGTAATGCATTTCTTCCTGCAGCTCCAGCAGAAAGATATGGATAAGCCATCCATCCAATCCCTGCACACACACTTACCCATGCAGCCTCATAGGGGGCGCTGCTTTCTGCCTCCATCGATCATTTGGCGAGACCCTGGACAGGCTGCTATTCCAGGTTCTACACAGCGACACAAACACACACACACACACACATGCTCCTACGGGCAATTTAGGGAGACCTGTTGCTGTAAAACAACAATGCTAACAACTGTTTCCCCGTGTTAGCATGACACTTGGTTTATTTAAACCTTATACAATCTGTTTTTAGCCCTGTTTTACTCAGTAAAGACTTACATCGAGCATGCATGTAGCGACAGTGGAAAGGAAAATATCCCCTTTAACAGGAAGAAACCTCCAGCAGAACCAGAACCAGAACCTGGCTCAGTATTAGACCATTTGGTTACTTCGCAATGACTCACTACTTCCTGTCAGGCGATCCAACATGAATCCGCTGAAGTATGTGGAAGTGACATCGACAAAATGAAAATTTTGAACACTTTTATAAACATCATGCTTTCTATTGGTTTCTGTTCTCTAACTTTTACATGCAAATGTGAGCAGAACAGATAAAATGACTTTTTTCTGCTCAACCATGATTTAACATTAAGTAGCATGAGTTAGCTTCTCGCTGCCTTTTTGTCACTTGTTTCCTCAAGGCTTCTGTGTGTGTGCGTGTGTGCGTGTGTGTGTGTGCGTGTGTGCGTGTGTGTGTGCGTATGTGTGTGTGTGTGTGTGTGTGTGTGTGTGTGTGTGTGTGTGTGTGTTTAGATGTGGTCGCCTGTTTACTTAAGCAGCTGAAGTTTTCAACAACCAGTCAGTTGAAAAATTGAACAGCTCCTCCTCAAACTCATTTTGAAACATGTCGGCAATAGTTTTGGCTTCAGTCACTGATCGGCCCACATCATCAGTTATTGTGCATATGAAGGGAGAGAACTCTTTTAGCGTGTCCACACAACACACACACACACACACACACACACACACACACACACACACACGCACGCATACCCACACACACACACACACACACACACACACACACACACGCGCGCACACACACAGAGGCAGTGGAGCGTGAACCAACTATAAGGGAGTAAGAAAAATAAAAAGCGTGTTGCGCAGTCATTACTTGCAGAACAGACCCCACTGAACCAGATCAGAGTGTGTGTGTGTGTGTGTATGCGAGAAACGGAAAATGTGAACGCGTCTTTGGTTTTGTGTGCTCTTCGGTCAATCATCTTTCACTCTCTTGCTGCGGTGGTTCATTGCAAAAATGTCCTCCAGCGTGGTTTACTGGCAGTCACACACAGCTGCATGTGCGACTGTTTGCAGGGAGGATTATAGGTGGATATCACCTCTTTATTATCTTGTCCTGTCAAACTGCAGCGCATGAAAACTCCTATACGGCCCCGTGGAGCCTTTCTCTGCCTTGGAACAAGCCGGCATTGTAAGCATAGTGCTGCGTTCTGCAGTTGCTTATTGATGTGATAAAAAGTTGCGATTAGCAAACCAAACAAAGCAAACCGGTGATGAATTGGGCAGGTTTTACTTATAATAGCTGCTGTCACTTTGTGTGCACATGGTGCTGCCATAACGGCTCGATGAGTGATACATGACAGGGCTAATAAGACTTATGCGGGTTGATCATCATTTGCTTTATCATAGCATCAATTTTTAAAAGTGAAACACGCCCTTGGGACTCGCGCCAAGAAATCCGACTTGAATTCCAATTAAAAAAATAAGAACAAATAAATTTAAAAAAACTGACTTTCTACTAGTAAAGTTTGAACATTTTTATTTGCAAAGTGTTGGAAAAAAAAACAACCAGAATGGATCACCGACTTAAAAAATGTATTTAATCTGTTAAATGTAATCAAATTTATTTCCATTTGCTTAACACAGCGACTTAATAAGGTTAATATATTTACTTGGATAGACTTATTTTGATTATTTGCAGCATATTAACTTCAGTTTTTTTAAACTTGGATCACCTGTTTTCTATTTTACAGTGTGTTGAAAATTGATTGTATTTATAGGCTTATGTGGGTATGTGGGCTTTGTTGCACCAAAGAGAGAAAGTGATTTATGGGCATATATGTCATCTAGAAAACTTTTATATCCCTGCAATTTCTCACTTGGCATCTGTGTAACCACAACAACATGCCGCACTCTGTCACTCTGTTTTTTTTTTTTTTTTTTTTTGGGTTCTGCTTCATTCATCTTATGAACAGAGCAACCTGCTGGATAGTTTGTGCGGTCTGCTCATCGTTGGCAGCTTTTTTTGAGCGCTCGCCAAACCAGCTGCTGCTCTTACTGCGTAACTGGAGGTTCAGTCTGCTTTTAAAGGTGAGGCCTGACTTTAAACCAAACCAAGTCAAGGTGGGACTAAAATAGACCCAGGAAAGGATGCACACATTTAAAACAGTCCACACCAAAGCAATGTAAGGATATCTGGTAAGTGGAGCTTGATGACATATTTACTGTTATAAAAATAAGTTAGAGGGGAAAAAGTGTGGCTTGTTCTCTAAATTAGAGTTTTCATCTACAGTGGACTCTCGCCTATATACGTACAATCCTCACTGATTTTTTTCTACAGAGCATAACTCCAAATTATTCAGCATTTTCTGACTTTTTCATGAATCATGCCTAAAATGTTCAAAAGAAATTTCAGCTTGATTGTTGTGTCTTTTTAATGTTTATTTAAACGATCCAAAACATAACAAACACATAAATGGTTGGAAAGATCAAACTTGCATCATGGCAGTAACAGTCTGCAGATTTAAAATCTGTAGAAAACGTGTGGGCTAAGAAGAAGAAAAGGATCTATAAAAGAAGGCCGGACTAAAGAGATTGTGCAAAGAAAAAAGGTCAAAGGTCGCTCTCTCTGCTGCTCCTGTCGGTGGTAAAACTAGCTGATCTCTTATTGGCAAAAAAGGGCACCAATAAGTGTGGCACCAGGGCCTAGAGCTGATAAGATGTACCTTAAATCACACAATGACCTCTTGATGCTCAACATTATATCATCAGTAAAAACATATCAGTGAGTCAATAAGCTGATTTACTGTTTTCATTTGTGCTCTGCTTGGAAAAGCTGTTTTAGCCTTTAATCCGCATCCGACCGACACAAAAACAACAGAAAAATCCAGTTTTGACTCATTTTCTCTTTCGAAGAATAAATTACAGTTTTCACCCATTGTAGGTTTTTGAACAATAGTTCAGAACATGACAAAAATAAACACAAACTTAGGCCTTTTTTTTTTGACATCTTGCCACACAGTCAGAAAGGTGAGTGTATTTTTTATGTGATAATCTAGCCTGGTAAAAACCAGCCTCTTGTTCTACACTTCACTTCGTACAGAAGGTCTGGAACCTCGACTGCCCAGAAATAACTGCTGACTGGAGGCGTGGACCCTGTTGAAGTTTAAATGATTGGATCTGAATGTTCTGTAATTTGTAGGAATAAAATATATTTTTATTTGTTTCCTGGGATATGGACCCAAAACTGTCTCCAGGGGCCCTTAATCTTCTAAATTCAGTATTTGAATCAAATACATTAAATCCCTTCTTTTAATTCATATAACACCAGTTCACAATGAATATTGTCTCAAAGCGCTTTACAAAGTAAAATAAAACAAATACATATCCTGGCCACACATTATAGGTGATTATTAAAAAAAACCTAAACATTTTGACAATAAAAATTATGGGCGAGCTTGTGTTGGTCTGTCACAAAAAAACGCTCAAAAATACATAGAAATTTGTGGTTGTAACATAACACCATGCAAAAAATTCATCTTCTGTGAAGAAAATGTTTATTTTGCATTAGAAATATAATAAAAAAGCAAAGATTCATTGTGCAACCATGAAAAAAAGGGAAACAAAAAAAAACACTGTCAGTCTAAAATTGAGTTTATGAAGCATTGAGTCAAAGTATTAAATATATTTATTTCTCTTATTTTTTTGTCCTTGTATGCCAATGAGGTTTCATGGCTGCCCAGGAATCCAATTTTTCACAGAAGGGTTTTGGAAGAGTAAACCTCACTGCCTTTTGCGTTTACCTTTCTTTTTGTCCCTTTTGAAAAGCGGGGCTAAATGGATGTCGGGTCCAACCCTTTGTAAACAGGCTGTGGGTCCGGTCAAGGCTGCAGGAGCCTGTTAGAAGAAGGACACACAGGGGAGACAACTGAGGTTGTTTGCCATCAGGTGTGTGTGAAGATATCTCTAAACATTTGGACTCTGGAGATAACAACATGCCAGAGAGGTGGGGGGGAGGAGGGGGGACAGAGGCAGAGAGACAGACAGAGATGAGTGTATTTCCCGGGACCACCTAAGCTGCCTAATCAAGATACGACTTCAGTGTGTGTGTGTCGGGAAGGGGAGAGAAGCAGACACAGAAAGCAAGTGTGTGTGCTTCTTTGCCCAAGATAAAACACGGTAAATCAGAGGGTTCCCCCATCCTGATCCCTCATAGCAGGTTATGTGTGTGTGTGTGTCTGTCTGTGTGTGTGTGCATTAGACAACAGCCCCCATCCCGTCACCTAGACCATGGAGACAGGACTGGCACAGCGGTAATGAGCAGTGTGCTGTTTTGTCTATTCCACTCAGCAGAATGACTGTGTATGCGTGTGCGTGTGTGTGTGTGTGTGTGTTTCCGTGAGAGTGAGTGATAAGCAGTGGCACTGTGATGTAGCATTAATTGTGTGCAGAGTCTTTGGTTCGGTGGCATGGCGTTAATGAAGACGCTCCGCGCCGCTCGTCCCTCTTCGGCGTTCCGCTTTGAGAGCCACAGTGGCCTCCGCCGCGTTTAAGCACCGTCATTTCGCTTTTAACTGAAATAAATGAGTTATCAGGGAGATCCTCAGGAATATGATGATTGTTATGTTTCCCTTGGTGGCAAAATGCCACGCTGTGATTGGATAATGGCCCTCCGCTGAGCGGCTGCCGCCCTGCAGGGTCGTCCGGAGCGAGGAAAAAGGCGGGGAGAGGAAGATGCCAATCTGGACGAGTACCGAGGTACAGTCATATCACAAACTGTCTGTGACCTTTCTAGGACCTTCCAAACACTGGAACCTTGAGCTTTGGTCAGATCGGACACAGAAGGACACGATGGAGGGCCGCATTGCGAGGAACCTTTGAATTTGAAAAGCCTTCATTCCATCGCTGTGATGTAATCAGTCTTCAAATGTAGCTGATTACAGCTACATTTGAAGCTGTAATCAGCTACTATTCTATTTATGATATTCAGCATGTTTTGCTGAATTCAGACCCTGAATTCAGCAAAACATGCTGAATATCATAAATAGAATCCTACATTTGCCTATTTATTTGACAGAATGAAAGTTGGAATAAAAGCCACTTGAGATTCTGAAAGAGGGAAAACTTTTAGACACTCATGACTGAGTTACAGGAGGGGAAACTCTGCCATAGAGCCCTCTGCTGTAGCCGAGGATGAGACCGTCAAGGTCCTCGCCTTCAGCCACCACCCATCCCACTTTGCACCTGACTCTTTGGCCCTTCCCACAGGTGGTGAACCCATGAGAAGGGGGACCGACGTCTCCTTTTTGGGCTGTGTTCTAATGGCCACCAGGTGCTTGCCAGCATAACTCACCTCCAGGTCTAGCTCCAGAGTGGAACCCAAAGGCCCAAAAGTGAAGCTCCTCAAGTCAATCTACCTTGCTAACCTCAACTGTTCTCATGAGTTTTGAGTTGTGACAGAAAGAACAAGATCAAATCACTTTAATAGGGTATCTGAGCTGCTGCTTCTCCACATCAAGAGAAGCCCATTGAGGTGACTCGGCCATCTGGTTAGGATGCCTCCTGGTGAGGTGAAACCCAGAGGAAGACCCACTGCAGGGACTATGTTTCTCTGCTAGTCTGGGGACGCCTTGGGTTCCCCCAGAGGAGCTGGAACAAGTGTCTGTGGAGAGGGAAGTCTGAGCCTCCCTACTGAGGCTGCTGCCCTTGTGAACCAACCCCTGACCCTGGATAAGCAGAAGATAATGAATGGAAACTCTGATATACATGCCTGAGATTGTGAATGATATCATCTTGGCCAGTTCAGCACAATATTCCACTGCTTGAATATTGCTCGACCTTTGAACTCTACTCAGATATGGAAGTGGGAATGCTCTGGACATGGTTCCAAGAAAATAACATCCTACAAAGAGCTTGCTCTCAGACTCAGTGCTGCCAGAAGCACATTTCAATTACAAAACATGATTTCCATTTTAACCATGCTGCAGTAGGTGTTGATGTCTGTGGCTCTTCCAGCTTCACATCAGCACTAAGCAGGCCATCCAGCTTTTATCTACAAGATGAGCTCATATTATCACAGTGGATTTTCTGATACGAGTCTGTTTTCTGTGGCGTCACCGTGTAGAAACACAAGTAGTCAGATGTGGAAAATCCACATTCATTGTTGAAGATAAACGTCTGGAAGAAAACAAAGACCTTTTGCCTGTTCCTGAAAAAGTAACATTTCAACCATTGTTACCAAACTCTGATCTGTTGTGCTGTGTCAAGTAATTGAAATATCTTGATGATCTTAATCCCTTTTCACATGTGAACTTCACAGTCATTTATCATAAATGTACCTTAAAACCACCAAATCACACTGCAAAAAGTCCCCTGTCAAAAACAAGAAAAAAAGGTACGAAAACAGGGTATAATTTTCTTAAAATAAGAAAAATTATCTTGTCAAACATAAATCTCCTTAATTTAAGATATTTAATCTTACAAAGATTTCAGTTTTTGCAGTGCAATGCATGCAGCTACTAAATGTCCCTAACTTGAAGTTTGTTTCAGTTGTTAATTATGTGGACATCAATGACTTATAATTTAATAAATTAGAACATTATTGTAAAGTCTACTATTTCACTAACTAACTAACTCAATCTGCACAGTAAAATCTAATATTTTTAAGACTTTTCTGCTTACAGCTAATGAAAGTGTGATAATTAAGATTTGAGTATTATATCAGACCAATAAGAAATTGATTTTTCACAAAGAAATGTGGGTTTAGTAAAAAGAGAGTTTAACACCTGCTTAATAAAGGTTGTTCCTGTCAAAAGGTACTTTTATTCTGAAACGAACCTCTGAGGCTGCCATCCTACAACTTTTCCAGGATGTGTTCCAGGCCCAACAACTTGAATCAAACGGTTAAATCACCTCCTCCATGTAGGAGGCGACGGTACGAGTTTGTCCCAGACTCGGTGGGTTGGTTCGTCCGTCTCCGTTATTGGGACTTCAGACGCTGCATGCACTGCAAAAACACAAAACCTTACCAAGTATTTTTCGCTTAGTTTCTAGTGCAAATATCTTGGGTACAACTTGAATTAAGACAAACCTTACTTATTAGTAACTCTTCAGAAAGGTATATTCGCTTGTTTTAAGTCATTAAGTTCCAATGGCACATTATTTCACTTAACATAATTTTTTTTCAATAGGGAAAATAATCTCCTAGTGGAACTCATACTTTTCCATCAATATTAAGGAGTTATTGGCTTAGAATAAGCTCATATATGTCGCAAAAAAAAATGATTATGTATGTAAGAATATATAAAAAAAGAAGTGATGGTTGTACAGCAGGGTGATCTGTGGTAACGTTCTTTTAAATACTGATAACGTGTCAATCTGCACTGTCTGACGCAGCGACTGGGAGCTAATAAGACCTTATGTGTGTCAAAACAAACATTACACAATACATTAGCATTAAAAGAGAGATGAAATGAAAAAAATCCAAATGTTTTCCTTTAATGTTTTATTTGTAATCAGTCTCTTAAATACGGCTGAACTCTACCATACTATACGCAGGTCTTTCACTTCAACTAGTGCATTTCGGTTGTCTCTCACCTTGGCTGCTCTGTGCATATGCAGATAAGGATGATTATTCTGTCTGTCCCTGTGTGCACATTGATGGAAACTAAAAGTCTTTCTGTCTCTGCTGAAAGCAGAACAGAAGATCTGCTTGAGGAGAACTCCCAGCATGGTTAAAAACCTTTTTTCCCCCTTCCAGCTTGCTTCATAGAAAGACCTCCACTATTCTCTTTGTCTATTTCTCAAAATGCTTGACTCATTGTCTCCGACTTCTTTCAGATAATCTCATTTGGACTTCCTCTCTTGATTTTCAAGCCTCTCCTCTCTCTCGGCAGACTTCTCTGCCTCTCTCCCGTGGCTCCTTCTTTCTCTTCCTTTCTTGCTCATTTCCACTAAATGCACACAGTATTGATGTTTTTTTCCCTCCATCATGGCCCCTGTGATGCCTTTCCTCCTTTTAGCTCCCCTCCTTTGTCTCCCACCTTTTATTTGTCAAAGGTTCTCTCCAGTGTTTTCTCCCCAGGTACACGTTGTCTCGTGCACACTGATATGCCAGGGCTTTAAGGAGCTTTTCAAGGCTAATTCTGATTTCGGCCCCAGAACTGCTGATGACCAGAATGCCAACAGCATAAGAGAGAATAATACATTCAGCTTGATCTGGTGTCTAAAAGAAAAATGTTATTTCACAACAGATCCAAGATTTAATCATAATTTACAAGCATGACATGCTAACTTTGTAAAAATAGTTTGAATGTAGTATATATTCTGTCTTAGTGGTGTGCGAAGCTAACTAAAAGTTAGTTACGCTAACCCTAAAGCGCTAACCAGAAACTGTTGGTATAGCGTTCTGTTGGTGCGCTATACCAACATGGGAATTATCGGAAGCTAAGGCTGAAGTGCTAGGCGCTAATACACACCATGAGTCAATGACACAATGCACAGGGTCAAGTTTGTCATTCCACACCTATACTGGTGAATATTGCTAACTCTGTGGTTGCTAACTCTGTTTTTGCCTAATGGAGCACTGCAGGGCTTTGGCCAGAAAGCAGGCGGTACATCAGTAGATTTTAAACTGTTTACTACAGAACTACAGCCTGTAGTTTAAAACAATGCATGCTGGGTACCGAATAAATGTCATTTGCTTTAGTATGCATCCAGAAAAAGTTTAATCAGGGAATCTAAGTATGCTAAGCGTTTTGAAAGTTAGCAAAAACATAAGCACGCTAAGTAAAAATTAGCTCCACTGTTAGTGCACATTATGCCCACCACTGCTCTACCTTTTGTAAAAAAAAAAAAAAAAAAAAAAAAAAAAAAAGAGCAAAAACTTTAAAGACCTGGGAAACAGCTCTCCTGATAAAACCAACTGTTTTTTAGACATTCCTTATCAAAATAGCAGTGCAACTTCAAATATGGATTTGATTGGGGATGTCCCAATCCACGCCAAGAGCTGCTTCGAATACTGTACAGCTCAGTGCTTGTGCCACGGCGGCCCAGAGACAAACAGAGAAACGTCTCATCCCTGATATGAACGCTGCTACTTTTCCCTTTCAAAATTTCCACCGCACTGAGTACTGGAGTCCATCAAGGTTGTGTACTCTGTTCATTGTTGTTTACTCAGCTAACATGGGACATGTGCATCCACACTTGGATACCTGATCATCAAATGTGCAGATGACTCCACAGTGGGGTTCGTTATGGGAACAGTGAAATGAAAGCCAGAAGTCAGATGTAGAAACAGTAATCTGGTGCTCATCTTGAGCAAAACAAGGAGGACAACTGTGCAGTGCAGGGAGAGGACGGCATTAAACTACCTGGTGTCCAGATTTCTGATGACTCCACTGAAAAAACACCATGAAGCCGGAACCACCTGAGACTGGAGAGTCTACAGAAACGTGGCTGATACTCCAGTTCTGAGTCTCATGACAGTACTCCAAACGAGGCGATTCAGCTCAGGTCAGTTTTAAAGAAATAAAAGGCTGATGATCTGCTGTAATGCTAAACGTTTCTTCTGTTCCGTGTAGCAAAACCATCACAAACCTGAAAGTTAATGATGGGAAAAAGAGCTTTAAATTGCAGAAGTGTTTCTTTCTTTTTCTCTAAACTGTTACTCCATTTACTTCACTTTGCCTATGGATCCAACTTTCCTTCAGTTCTGCCTTATTACATCCCATGGCTGGAGTGTGGCTCCCTGTGGTGCGTCTAGATTACTGTGTGCAGTCTCAACTAGGGATAAGCTTTCAGTTTTGATAGACTTGTCTCATTGCCAGGAATGAGACTTCATCAAGATAAACGTGCATACAGTAGATGTGAGTTTGTAATATTCCTTGCACTTCTGCACATCATTCGCCGGTATCTCATGGCTGCTCACTTACATCACATTAACATTTAAAACCATTCGAATCGTGCATAAACCTTTTTTGAAAAAAAGGTCCAAGTTTTGAACAATGCCATTCATCTTTTGCATCATGTAAATCCAAGTACAGCGAAAGAAAAACAAAATCCAGTTGAATTTCATACAAAGAGCTTCAACATCTTTCATTAAACACCAAATAAATAATTTTCGCTTGTCACCGGTGAGATTTACTGACCTCTAATGTTGAAAGTAAGTCCATCATCAAGGCACAAATATTTACTTCTTCTCCAATTAGTTTCCAAGTCCCAGTTTCCAGCTACACCCTCCTGTCCAAACAGAACTTTTTCTGGCACCAAGGAGCCAAACGGTGATGGCCAGACGCCAAACTCTAAACTTCAAAGAATCACTTTAAATGCGAAAGAATAATCTGAATACAATAAGTACAGAACTAATGGGGGCGTTTCTCCCTCTGGCGTTGGCTGAGTATTTTTACCTCATCCTAGATGTGGGTCTAAATGTTTTATTTATGTTTTCCGATGCATAAACATAAAAAAATTAAAAAGGATCTTATTTTAGGAATGTTAAAGGTCTGAGAAAGTGGGATTCATGATTTATATTTAAAAAATCCAGGTATAGTGAAATCAAAGAACTCATTTTATTTGATACCCAGTAATTGGTTACGTTTTGGACATTAAAGTCATTGATGGTTGATGTTTGCTGTTAGACTCAAAGCAATCATCCATGTGTGAATGTAACATACCAACACAGGCGGTTTTTGATAAGGGCAACATAAGCAGCTGCCCAGGGAGGCAATAGGAAGAGGGTGCATTTAGGGCAATTTAAAGAAAAATGCATGTTTACCTCTCAGTTGCTCCCTGAATGAGTTTTATATTGCATTTTTTGCATGTGCCAGTCGGTGCTGGCCCCGTGTACAGTAGGAGCACCACAGCATTTTTTTCTCTACCTCACATGTGAAAGCATTTCCTTGATTTTGATTATTTTTCAGGAAGTGTGGTGTGTCTATAGAACTAAACTCACATCGGGTGAAGTGCAAGTTGACGTGAGCGAGTGCCTTAAGTGAGTTTTAGCAAACTTTCTCTGGACATTTGTGTTTTGAAAACAGTAATAGAGAAGAGAAAATGTAATGCTAACAGGGAACGGCGTGGCCTGGCTGACCGCTTGTTTACTCCAACTTCTGGTGCAGCTGGAAACGGCTCCACACACCCAGAGCAGATTGGTGAAGTTTTGTGGTGTTTATGTGGAGCAGAAGCAGTGCAATAATAATAATAATAATAATAATAATAATAATAATATGCAAAGGTTTTCTAATGAAGGGTACTTGATTTGAGAAATTTTGAGTCACAAAATCACAAACAGTTGTTGAATTGTGCTTGCTGGCCTCTGACTGGTTCTGATTTCCATGAACTTGTTCTGTTGTCAGTAAAGTCCAGTTGTTATATCAGGGTTTCATTTGGAGACAGTCTGAACGGCGAAGGCCACTTTGGTTCAGTAATGATTCCTTTAGAAAACTTTCTGCCTCCCATCAGTGTTAGGAATGATCATATGCTGAAGCTACCTAGCTTGGCTTTTGCCTTCCTACATGATTCCGTTTGATTCTCACTTCCTTTCAGTTTTCTGTTAGGAATTTCTCCCATTGAGCTGGATTTCTCTGTGAATGAAGATGTCGCTTTTCTGCGCTGTTTACAGCACACACCATTTTTGGTAAGCTTGATAGGTCAAACCTGAGCAAATGGTTAAAATTGGATCCAATCGTTTAAAACTTGCATCCAGCAAGCAAATATTTCTCAACAGTCAACGGTCCAGACCTTCTGCACGAAGTGAAGCATGGAACAAGAAAGGGGCTGATTTTTTTTTTGACCAGACTAAAAGTTACCCTAAATATATAAAAGAACTCCAGGAAATGTAAATTTTTCTCTAAACAAATATGAACACAACATTTAAGTATATTTTCTAAATGTTTTGGCAAATTATGCATTATGTTCATCAATTTGTTTTGATTGATTGAAAGCCATGACTTAAACAACCATTTATGATAGTAAGAGCCTGATCTGTTCTGTTAAGAGTTTTTGTCAGATCTGCAGCAGCTTTGACAGCTGGCTTAGAAAATCATAAAACAGGCTTAGTGTACAGTTCTCCAGATGGAAGCACTCGCCCTCCATATCAGCATGAAAGCTCGTCGTCTTTCCAGACTGATTCTTATTGGATGTTGAGGATTCGATTACAAACTGTTAAAAATTTAATTTTTTATTAATTTTTTTTACCTTTCTGTTCTAAGTCATTTAGTGTTTCCAGAGCAAGACCAGTTGACTGAAGTTAAACATGGAAGGTACGCTTTTCTACATTAAGCATTAAGCCTAGGCTTCTTTTTAAACACTTCTTTGCTGAAATTAGTGAAATTTTGTTCGGTTTTACTCAACCATCATTAGTTGGATTGGAAATTTACTCCCAGCCTTATGACCCTGAAATCTTTGCAGAAATCATTCTGTGCTAGTTTTCTATGAAACACCTATTTAGTGGCAGTAAATCAAGTAAATGCTCCATGTTTTCCTGTGATACATGGTATTTGATTATTTTATTGGTATATATAGATTTACCTTTTCCAAAAGGAAATGCACTCACTCAAAGGCAACCTTGGCCCCATTTGCTTGTACTGTAAAAAGCAGCCGTAATAGAGAGCCATGCACCATGACAAGCTGTATTTTACATTAACAAGCATATATTTCTACGAGCCAATCTGGGGAGTCGAAGGGGTTGGTGGGGAGGGGGGTGTACCGCCTGTATCACAACCCATCCAGTCAGCAGTTGCTCACCTCATAGCATCTCCCGTATCTAAGCAGAGGGAATATTTAGGGAGCAGATATCGAGAGAGATAAATGATGGGTTGGCAGGGAGGACGCATGAATGGAAAAAGATGTAAAAAGAGAAGGCTCATGTGTAAAAGAGGTCATAAAGAGCGAAGAGGTTGGTTTCAGTGTGTTTAAGAGCTTGGCCGAGGAGCGGATACAGCAACTGCAACTGTGGTTTCTGGGGAATCGATGTGAGTGTGACACGGGGAGGAGGGGAAAGGATCCAAGGTATTTTTCTGGCAGTTGATGGACAGCTTAATGCCCAGCTTGTAAAAACAGCAGCGCAAAATGTTCCTCGTGCTAAAGGACAGTGTAGGTCACACACACTCACACGCACACACACACAAAGATGCATGCAAGCACATGCACAATAAAAGTGAAGTGCAGAGTTGTAGTTTTATTTATTAGAGATCCCGGGGTGTGGGTGAACAGTCACTGGGTGGCAGGGCAGTTCAAAAGCAAGAGGGTATTTTCTTAACATTTCCCCTCATTGCAATGACGCCCCCACCCCCCAGACCCACCAACCCGACCTTCATAATTAATCAGGTTTTCAACATCACCCTCAGTGGGATGGGGAACCATTTATGACCCCCACACTGGTGGCCACATTGCCTCAGTCGGCTCTTGCTGAAACTTGTATTGTGATGTTTCCAAATTTAATAATAATCAGTGCATGCATGATCATCTTAGTTGTAATTCTTCCAAAATGAAGGGAAATCTTTTTTTTTTAACTTACACCAACATCAAACTTTGTACAGTATAACCTTACATATCATCCCTGCTTCAACCGTCTATCATTTCTACTCCAGCCAGTCTATCAACACTTCAGTTCTGCCAAGTGAACTAGCTGGTTACATTTATGTTAGAAATAACAATAGATATTTGTACTATTTCAATATTCACATCAGTGATGTGGATACTATTTCATACTCTAATCACATATTACCCTTTTGCTCAATGACATCTGAAGCCTCCATATTGCTCCCTCACTGCCTTTCATTGCATTTAAAGGTGTTTTCACTCCTGACAGTCCGGTAGACTCAGTTCAGTGGGGGAAAAAAGTTGCAACATTTGCTAGATTTTCAGCTGTTGCAGTTCATTTTCACACTTCACTGACAAACAGACCAAACCCTTTGAAAACCTGTTTATCTCCTCACCTGTGGGGGCGCTGCACTCAGATCCACTGAAAGGAACAACACAAAAACAACACTGCGCAACTTCCTTCTTCATGAAGTATAAACCGGCATGGAGTAGCATCAGATTTTAGCAGTTGTAGGATTTCCCTTAGGATGGCTCCTAGTGTTTCAGTAGAAACACAGCTTGTGATTCTGCAAATCTTCCGTGAATGATGAACAGATGGACAGACGGGTGGATCCTGTTCAGACAGCTGCAGCACAGAGTGGCATCCTGAGGTCACTAAAAGTTGTTTGTGGGTGATAGACAAAAAGTTGTTGCTGTGCAACCATCACAAAGGTCAACTTGGAGTTTGCTCAGCCCTACTGGGACATTACCGAGAGTTGAGTTTGTTGATCAGATGAAACTTTGATAAGACTGAGATCTTTGGGAGCAAACAGTTCAGATGTTTTTGGTGTGAAAAAACATGAATAAACGCCCACTGTTGGAGGATCTGTGATGCTGTGGGTCTGTTTCTCTTCAAAATTCCCTCACAACACTTCATGGCATTATGAACTTTTTAAAGGGAGGATTATGCAAAATCAGCTTTATGCTATATTGTTTTTTCCTCATCAAAAACATATCTGGAGTTTTGCTTTCATTCTTTCATGCATGTTTGAGGAAGTTTTGAATCTCCCGTGGCAACCATTCAGCTGTGCCTAAACGAGCATCCCTCCCATCTTTAAACCAACCGCCTGCAGAGTATTGATTTCCGACCATTTCTTCAGCTCTGTGTTTGGCCTCTAGCTCTTTGCTACAACGTTGGTCCTGCTGTTGTGTATACAACTGGACTTTACAATACAACATAAGAGCTACATTGGTCCAAAGCACAAATTAAGCACTTTATTTAAAAGGGTCAGTGGTAGAAAGGAGTTTCAGTCTCATATGATGGTTGGACTCAGCAAACAGTCGAACCTGAGAAGGCTTCCAGTTTGGAGCTTCCATCACATAACAGGGATGCTGCACTAAGGGGAACTGATGATCCCATTGTCTCTAACTACAGACTGAGGAACTGTTCCATTTTATTGAGATATATTCTGGTGACAGTATGTATGTTAAATTGAAACACATTGATTTAAAATAAAATTGACGTGTGTAGTCGGTTTTAAAGCCTATTCTGTCTCTGAATGAATTGAACTGCACATTAATATGTGAGAGACAAAGGTCACTTGACACCTTTTCTGAGTGGTGTCAGTGTGTCACATTGGTAGAATCATATTGAAAGTACATTGAACATCAAACAGCTTTAGCAATGTGGACAACCTGTAAAGTTGAGTCCTGTTGCTTTCATGTTCTGATCCTGAACTACAGTACTTTCACAGCCAGTTGCTCTTTCCAGGCTGAAACGAGTCGGTTTAGGTGCCATCCAGAGGCCTCCGTTTGGGGGAACCTGGGCATGCCCCTCTGGGAGCACACTCAGCACTCACTGGGAGTCATTTCCCTCCAGTCAGTGAACCCTTGCGGTATGGGAAGGAATTGCAATCCCCCTAGAAGAGCTGGAGAGTGTCTGGGTGTCCTTACTTTAAGTGTGTCCTCCACAAGTCAACCTCACATAAGTTAAAGACAATAAACAGATGAGTGGATGCATTAATGCACGCATCAAGCTAAAACTAAACCCAATCAGTGTAGGAATGTGTGCATGTTTGTGAGTGCGGCTGGTTGAATGTAGCTCCAATGTAAACGGCTTTGAGTGGCTTTACTAGAGCAACACTAGAAAAACCTGTTTGGTGTCTGCCTATGGAGGTCAGTGTGCACCAGGTGTACTATACCCTGAACAGGTCACCAGTCCAGTGAAGTAGTTCTACTCATTCAAATCTGTAAACCCTGAAAAGAGGCAGCATTGGATCAAAATCTGGATCAAAATCTGAATCCACTCCTTCTATTTCCCACTGTAGTCATGTTACCTGGATCCTTTAACAACTCCATGAACATGTAGAACTAAACAAACACTGAGTTGAGGTTTGCTCTGGGAACCCTTGATCTGGATTTACTGTTGTCACCGGCAATGTTAAACCTCAATAAGTTGATGCCAGCAATATTTAACATGTGTCCCAAGCTCTCACAATCTCTGACAAAACCAGAATTCCTCTCCCTCCAGACACTCTCCCACCCTCAGCCCCTCCATCCATGCCACATTTACTCATAATGAGGAGCTGTCACTCAAACTGCCTCCAGCTGCACTTATTGCAACACCGTCGAGGTTCTGGGACAAGCTTGCTCAGCTGGGATTAATGTCTTAGTTGCATTTGTTGAAACAGAGTTTTGAGCAATACAGTGGGCTAATCTAGGGGAAAGAGTTCCAGACAAAGGCCGCCTGCTGCAAACTCTCTGGATGAGCCATACGAAGCAGAGCATGTGAATTGAAATGCATGCATTATGCATAATGAACAGAGGCCAGAGGAGAAACACAGAAACAGAGAGGAGACATCTTGTCATCACTAAAGGAGAGCGATGGAAAGATGGACAAAGGAGATGTCCCAAGAGACTATGCTCTCATTCTGCATGGCTGCCTATTGGTCACCATGGAAACTATGTGTGTGTGTGTGTGTGTGTGTGTGTGTGTGTGTGTGTGTGTGTGTGTGTGTGTATTGGTGTGTGGATGTGTGTGTGCGCTGCAGACCAACATAACACTGGATTGTGTGTGCCATTATGAAGGAGAATAATAATATGGAGGTGTTAAATGAAGGGCCTCCCACTATGTTTGCAAGAATTTGTTCATATAGCACTACGGTCACAAGTCACGCCACACACCTGAGAGTGTGTGTGTGCGTGCGTGCGCGTGCGTGTGTTTGGACAGAGAGACCTTATCATTTTTAAAACAGAGCCCTCGGCTGATGACTGATCCGCTGCATGGTGTGATTGATGAGGGATGGAATGATGAACACTTGATGAGATGAAAGAGTGAAGAGCCATCGACGTGCAAACACAGGCATGGGCACACACTCATCTACACGCACACACACACCGTGTGACTTGGCTTACCAGAAAGACCCAGCCTACATGAATGCATACTTGAAGAGAAACACAAACTTAAAGAAACAAAAGGCACTTTCTGAGATCCCACCTGGGTAGATGAAGGGACGTCTCAGCTGGAACATGTCCTCCAAGCTAACTGGAGTGTGACATGAAAAGCACGGTGAAGGCTGCCGCTCCGTAGGTCTGCTGTAGCCACAGATTTCACAGAGGTAGAGTTTTTTTGTGACGCTGAGTGAAGCTGGCCTCAACAGCTTCCTCAAATCCGACAAAATTGGTCTCAAACGTTTGTGCGGTAAAGATTTTTGGTTTGTGCCTCCATGATTTTAAAAACACTGATGAAAACTTTTCCAGAGGTCCTCAGAGGTCATCATCAATACCGTTAAAGCAAAAGCAGACATTTTTTTTATTTTTTGCTGCTCAAACCAGCACAAATGTAGGAGAGCTGATCAACACCAAATTTGTTTGGTTTTGTAAATGAAAGGAGGGGGAGTGGTTGGTGGACGACTGATGACCTTTAATGACCACTGGAAACTTTTTTTATATCTTTAAAATGACAGCTGCACAAATGAACATTTTTACTGCACAGAGGTAGCACAAATGTTTGACACCAATTTTGTTGGTGTCAAAATTTGAAGAAGGTGGGTGGGAACTTCACTTACATGGAGAGGAGAAAGATGGGGGAGGACACCAGAACATGTTTTAAAGTTACTCCAGCAGAGAAAACTGAAAATGTTTGCATTTTCTCCAGTTCTCACAACAGTACATATGATAGATAATATTTGGTGTACAAATAATGAACTTCCTTAAAGCTACTAACTACACTTTTCCTCAAAATCAGTCAAATACTCTCTAGATATTCTGCACCACATTTAATCTGGAATTAACTGCATCTAATCGAATTCCTTTGGGCTTCATTTTCTCAAGCCACAGCCGAGCCTGATTAGAAAAGTCTGACCACATGAAGTAGACTGACAGATCTCACATTGGCAACACATCATGCCCCAATCTAAAGAACTTCAAGAACCGATGAGAAGCAAATCTATTGACAGTCATTAGTTCCTAAAGCTTTGGGACTCCAGAGAGCCGCTGTTCTGTTTTACAACCATCAGGAAAAACACGGTGAACCTTCCCGACCAAAGTCATCCCAAGTGTCCATCAGCTGAACACTGAGGGTTATTTAAGAACTCAGAACATTTTGACAGCACTAACTTGTCAAGTTCAGCATGAGCAAAAATCCAGTCCATGAGAACCCATTTCACATTTGTCAAAAAAAAAAAAAAAAAAAATCTTCTGAACCTCAAAACTTTTGGGAAAACATTTTGTGGGCTAATGAGACAAAAGCTTCACTGTTATAAATGTTTGCTACTTCAGAGTCTTGGATGATTTGGTTGAATCAATGAAACTGCTAATTCCCAAGAAAATCCTGAAACAGAATCAGATTATAAAGGGTTAGTTGTTGGTTTATTGAGGTGAATTTATTTAAGTCATTATGGGTAATTCTGCCTTTAGCTGTTGAAGTAAGATGTCATTTCGCTGTTAGCTTGTTGATAAGTTAAAAACTCACAACAACTCACTGTTGTTGTTGACATTAGCCATTTAAAACACTCATACTGGAATAGTTCATGTCAGAGGGATATGACTCTGTTAGACCGTAACGGTCTACAGGTCCTGTTTGGTCTGCGCTCAGAGAACGAAATGAAAGATGTTCAGATCCAGGCGTTACTGTAAACATGTAAATACACATAAAAAGACAGAGTCTTTTGCTCTCTACCACATGCTCACACTTTTCATTCAACACACGCACACACTCACACAGAGCCCTGGCACCTGGGGAGAGTGCCCTCACTGTTCCGTGCTGTGCCAACATGTGGGAGCTGTTACAGTAAAGAAGCTCTGCCAACCCCACTCTGGGCACAGCAAACAGCTGCCAGGGACACACACACGCACACACACGCAATCCTAAAAACCTGCACTCTTGTTCACCCACCTATGTCCCACTTTCACTGCCACAAAATCTCTGCGCATTTTCTGCACACACAGATAATTCACACATAATCCTCCGCCTCCTCTTTACCTTCTTTTTGTCATGCAAGTAAACACACACACACACACACACACACACACACACACACACACACACACACACACACATTTGCTGAGTCAATTCCGCTAAAAAAATAAAAAACCTCAAAATATAACAGGGATTTCCCCGCCTGTCTCCATCTGAGCTGCCTGATATATAGGAATCTTAAGCATTCCATTGATTTTCTCCGGTGCGTTCTGGTGGCAGCGCTCTGCTCGCTCAGCGTGCCGTCTTAATCTCTCAGGACCGCTGCCAGTTGATGAATTGTCAGTCATCTAGACAGAAGGAGTGCAGGTTTCAGCTTTGGGGACGGCAAGCCGGAGAAGTGACACAGAGAGCGTCCCTCTGACGGCGGCGCGTTGAGGCGTCTCTGTCTGCGCGGCTCCTGCATTGTTATTTAGATGAGAAGTCTCTCCTCTGGGGTTCATTTCTATTCACAAATGACAAGGTTTACCAATTATATTCTAAATTGTTTATTAATTTCCTGCCATTTATCGCCATGGTAACCGTGCCTTTGCATTAGCCGCATTCAATGGGGGGGCTGTGATTATTATTAGCTCAAATCGTCTTGTAGTTTTGCAGGGACTGCAGAGGTGGTCTGTTTTTTTACTGGCTTGTTATCCTGAACTGTGGAGCTGGCAGAGGAAAACACTCTCTGCCTTTCACTGGTTGTAAATGCCTCATCATGTTCTGTGTTTTACATATCCAGGATATTACAAATATATTTAATTCTACTGAAAGCCGCAAATAAAGCGTTTGTCCTTCTTTGGGTTTTGTGCATATTTCTTTACGCCACTGATTTCTCCCAGGTATTTAGAAAATTATTTAAAATAAAGAGAGAAATTGGAGAAATTGCTGTTTCATTACTGACACTGCCATCATGTTTTTAACCCAGAGCCGACAGACTGACAGAACGCCATGTTTCAGGGGCCAAATCCAAAATCTGAATGTTCTTAAAGGGCCGGTTGTGCCAGAATGTATTGATGTAATCTGGAGTCCAGAGGGCCACATAAACAGCTTAGGCGGGCCACATTTGGGTCTCATGCCTTGAGTTTGACATGTGCCATATTTAGAAAGATTTCCAGAATATTTCTAAAACTCAAAACTACGTTCATGTGATTTATCTAAAGGGTCTGTGCTGCAGACAAAAATGTGTCCACAAGTTGACTGATGAGAATCTGAATAAATTTGAGTAAAAAAATTAATTTATTTCTCTAATTTCACAGAAATATTAGAAAACTAGATTCAATACACTGAGTGATAGATTTCAACTACATATTTCCAATAATTAGTTAATATTTACTTTTTTCTAAAATGTAAATATTTCATAAAACCAACAAAAACATCCATACAGACCTGTCAGCCCACTGCAGAACAGGCCTACACACTCCTTTTGCATGAATTACATTGATTAATCCTATAATATTGTATGTTTTTTTTTTTAATCTGCAGCTCTTTTATGGGGCGAGTGTAAAGTCCTTCTGTCTCCCAACACATGGACTGGTAGAGCAGAGAGGTACAGAAAGCCTCGCTCCAGGTCACTCTGTCCGTCTGCCTCTTCACTTGACATCTAGAGACGGACAGGGCAGCTGCAGCGTCTTCTGACAAACATGTAGAAGCTTGAAGGATCCATGGCGAAGTGGAATAGAACATTTGAGGTGTGACAGGAGGACGCTGAGCTCAACTCGACTTATTAACCAACATGTTGGTTTTCTCTGCCCAGGCCTCTGTCTGTCTGAGATGTGCTTCATCTTGCTCCAGGTGGTCACCTGATGAAGATCACCGTCGTCAGGTGATCACCTTCACCTGACGACGAAGCAGCTGTGCAGGAATTAATGCGTCAGTGCAGCATGACATGGAGGCAGTTAGCCAGTGAGCAGAGGGGCCCAAACCGCTCACCCCCTCGACTTAAGTGGAAGGAGCCGAACTGCTTTACTCAAGAAAAATGTAAAAAGTACGAGTTTTGAAACTTACTTAAGTGCAAAAAGTAGTTTTCACCTACATATACAATACAACATGAATTATAAGTCTAAAATACTTAAAGAAGTTCTGGTCAGAAGAAATATATATATATATATAAAATTATTCTTTTTATTTTTTTTGCTTACAACATCCACTGTGTTGGTATAAAGATTTAAAAAATGCTGATATGTTTCTCTTTTTTTCTTTAAACCAAATCTCAGTCGGGATCATTCAGATTGCTCCAAACACAACGCGTACGTCATAATTGCTCCCTGAGTCAAACATGGAAGGATGTTTGGGAACAGATGGGGAACGTCTGAATGAGTTCCTCTGTTGGTGACGTTACTCAGGTTAAAGTCTCCATCCATGTTGTTTTCCTCTGGTCTCCTTCTTCTGCTTGGCTTTGGTTGCATTGACTGTGTGGAGAGCTACAGACACTACAACACTGTTTTTGTCCGAGCGGTGGATTTTTCCATCTCGGAAATAACAAGGCATATGTGAAAATATAAGGAGTAGAAAGTGCTGATATTTCTCTTAAAATATATGGAGGAAAAGGAAAAACCCACCAGAAAGGTAAATACTCAAGTAAAGTACAGATATCTGAAAGATCTACTACAGTACAGTAACAAAGTACTTTTACTTTTTTACTTCCAGCTGAAGTGTCAATGAATCAATCAATTTTTGAGAATATTTTGATTTACTCAGATTTCATATGAGGATTTTGCTGCCAAACTCAGAGAGCCAAAGTGTAGAATTTATGAAGAACATACTTTAGATGTATTGCTTAATAGCTATTTAAAATGTGATAAAAATTATTTTAACTTAAAATAAGAGTATTTAAGCTAAAATACTGCGATCAAATTTAAGTGCCAAAAGTGGACTTTTTCTTTCTTTATTTCAAACTTTATTTGCATTTTAAGAAAAGGTTTGTTTACATATAAGGATGCAGTTTCAGCTCGGTGAGCAGATCATTGCCTCGTAGGGTTGAGGTGAATATTTCTACCTAAAGTATAAAGTTTTAGTTGTACATATATTTCTGCAGCTGGTTCACATTCTGCCAGCTGCTGTTTTCCCTCATATGATGTGAGGAGATACACTGTTATTCAGAGTACACAAGTTGGTATTTTATTCGTACTTGATTTTCTTTTATGTTTTAGACTTATTCTGGAACCTATTATGGAAAATTAACATTTTGCACAGTTTTATATATACTTCCATTTGTGTCTCCACTGAGTATAAAAACACCCAGACGTTTTTTAGTAAGTTCATGTTTTTTTGGTGTCAGGGAAAATGAGCCGATCCATTGCTAAGTTACAATCAACAGGCACTGTGCCGTTACCTAGCAACCCAAGCCCGACATGTTTTGGTCAGCTGATTTTACTGCTGTATGCGTTGTGCAATGGCTACTAGAAAAGAGAAAAAATGTATTTTGTTGTTGCCATTCTTATTGATTGTGCAGAAGGCTCCACTTCTGCTTTTCAAAGATGTACGATTGCATCATTTCACAGCCTTTTTCTCGGTCAAATGTAAATGTTGAGTTGGGGGGCGTGGCCAGCATCAGCCTACTGGGACTTAAAGTGACAGAGCCCATTCTGAAAGGAACTCAAAAAGGCAGAACTGGAATTTTATTATCTACAATCATTTTGTACAAAAAAATACAATGAGCATGTCTTGTGCAGCACATAAACCGATCCTAACCGTTCAAGGAAGCATCATAGGTCACCCTATGGACATACAGTGTGAGAAAAATGAAAACGAAAAGCAATGAAACACAACCCATTTGCCTATTCATACCACACTTTTTATTTGGATTCATATTTAACTTGGTGAAGTGATAAATCCTCAAACACTGTCGCAGCATTCAGGTGTCACTTTAATTTACTGTACATATTAAATCGACATCAGTGTAACGTTACAGGCATTTTGATGACTCCCGCAGTGGGCTGACAGCCCTTCAAGAGGAAACATCATACAGGCCTGGGTTGTGTGTGTGTGTGTGTGTGGTGTATTTGCAGCGGCGGTATATTTCTGATACTCTGCAGATATCTTCTGTCTTCCTGTCGCTGGGGTAGAGCTGACGAGCCTGGCAACCGACTGACTGTTAATTTCAGCCTGCATCAAGATCATATCAGGAATATCACACTCACAGGATCCACACACAGCCACTATCAGGTGTCTGTGGCTAAGGTTGCTGTGTCCACCAAGACTTTTACAGGATGTTTGACCTACTCTGACTGCCGGTCCAGGCAGCCACCAGGCGACCACGGACCCTCTACTATTCCAAATATCAAATACCAGCAATAACTGCTGCAAGAGCTGAAAGAAGAGCAATTAGATGTAACTCATCTCTCTCTCTCTT
>NW_015112674.1:391999-396781 GCF_001443285.1 Poecilia latipinna | reverse complement strand
ATTATATATTATTTTCCATGATGACAGGTGAGGATCTGCTTCACCTGCCTCCCCTGACCGCACGTCACTGATATATATGTATATATTAAACTCAGGACGTTATCTCACAAATGTTGCACTTCAATGTGCTGTTCGGCAGCCACGGCCTTAAAACCATTGGTTGAAGTTGCTGAAGTTCCAGTAAAATGTGAAATGTCTGTTATTTAATTTTGAATGTGTAAGTATTCAGTCATTACGTTAAGGATCGGGAAAATGTTAAAAACAAGGCACGCTGTAACAAATGAATGTTAAATTCATGCAAATAGTAGTAGTAGTATTCTGCCCTATATTTCAGACTTCCTCTTCACACCTACTCCACAACTCGGTTCAGTCTAGCTCCCTCTGCTGTTCTGAGACGTAACAGCAGATGACAGACTGAGGATGTTATGAGTTTGGTTCTCAAAGCTCTGCTGGGTTTTGCATTTTCTCTTCTTGCGATAAAGAAAGTACCAGGGTTAGAGTAAAAATGAACTTTGACCCAGATTAGGACTAATTTGTGTTTATTTATCAGGTTTGTTTTATGTTGACTTTTGGCTTTGCAGTGGTTGGAAATGTTTGGTAAGAAAACATAATGACCTGTGCTTAACAAATAATAATCTCAAATTAGCTAGTTTAATATTGTTCTGTTGCAGTAAAAAATGTGACTGAAGATAAATGCATGTTTGAACTTCTCTAGCTCTTGTTGGGACATTAGTCCTTTAATCCCTGAAATATTCTTCAAGTGATAGAAGGCCGACTTTGTAAATGTCCTTATGTGGCTCAGAGGTCATCTCTACTCCCTGATTTCAGCCTGATCTCTAGTTTCTATCTGTAATAACTGAAGCTGCGTGTTGACTCTAGTTCAGGTCCAAAGATAATAACTTTAATTTTGTTTCTGTTCAGTTACGACACATACACACATTGATGTGTTCTCACATTGCTCTCTGTCTGTTCAGTGCTTGGATCAGGTTCAGAGTCACCTGGTGACATTGTGATGTAGAGCTGTATCATCTTATCATTTGTCACAGGGAGCATGGAAACATAAAACAGAAGCGGCCCAAGGACTGAACCTTGGGGTACGCCACATGTGACTTCTGTCTACTCTGATGAGAAGTTACCTAATGACACAAAGAAATCTCTGTTCTTTAGTTGAGACTTGAACCAGTTAAGTACTGGACCAGAGACTCTGACCCTGCTCTCCAGTCACTTCAGTAATCTCTCATGGTCAACAACAACAAAAAATGGAACATTCACATAAATCTAAAAGGAACACCGGCTCCAAATTCTTCTCAATCTGTTCAAGTCAACAGTGGATAACTCAGCTGGGCCTTTCAAGACACCAGTGATCCCAAACACTAATGAAACCTGACTTTAGAGAGAATCAAGGAGCCTAAAACTATAAGCTTTTGGAATAACTTGAACATCAACCTTATTAAAAATGTATATTTGCTGGTTCAAATATCCAGTCAGAACCTGTTATGATCCGAAGGACTTTGGTTTCTGTTTGGTCTGGTTTAGAGTTCTGTGTTACTCATGGTTCATTTCACATTGCAGTAGAGTCTTATACTTACTCATGTTCTGGGCTGTCAGGGTTTGTGGTTTTATGTTTTCTTGAAAAGTTTATCCTCCTTAATTTCTGGGTCCTCTAATTTAGTCGTGACTTTCCCTCGATGCCTTCGCTCTCAACTGTTCATCATCCACTACTTAGACTCACCTGTTCTGCATTCCAGCAATCAAACTCCCCAGTATTTATGTCTGTCTGTTCTGTCATTCCTCTGTCTTCCTTATGCCTTGCCGGTTTGCTCTTTGTCCGTTTCCCTTCATGTAACCTCCAGATTTTGTACGTTTGCGTTTTCCATAAAGTCATCAACTCAGAATGACCTGCCTGGGTTTGGATCCCAACCCACACAACAGGATGATGCTTCTCAGGAGGTGAAAAGCCACTCCCAAAAGTTCTGCTCAACTGAAAAAGTTGGAAACAAAAAACACATCATGCATTCCACTTATCTTCTTATGGTAGAAGAGAGAAATATAGATGTCAAAAAATTTCCTTTGAAGTCTTTGTGTAACAAACGAGAAAGAGAAACAAGTCATAAAACTAGCTGGATGGGGATGGGCGGGCAGGAAGAAAGGAAAAACTGAAACATTTGTAGATGCTGTAATGTACAGAACATGCGCATGACTTCCACTCTGCCAGGAATTCCTGATTTATGTGAGTGTACCATCTGTCACCGTGGAATATGTTGTACAACTGGAATGGAGTCCGATTGGCTGCGGGACGTTTACAGTGTCTCTGCCGTTCGGTACGGCGGCGGCAGTGAGCCTCGCCACGACTCCTGTGAGCAATGGATGAGGTGATGAGGATGGGACCACTGATCTCCTTACCCCCATGCTGACCTGAATACATCCTGGCAAACACACACACACACACACACACACACACATATGTACACACCTCACCGCAGCTGACAGTCATCCATTCACTTCTCTGACATGCTCAGACTATATCTAAATGGAGGGCTTGCTCAGCTTTGGACCCCCCCCCCCCCTCTCTCTCTCTCTCAGGCACAGCTCTGCATACACAGTTATGCTCCCATTCCTCCTTTAGTGCTCTGGTTTATCTTTTCACCCACTTAAATTTCCTCAGCTTCTCTTCCGTAGCATTACATAAAACAAGCAAAAAAAAAAAAAAAAAAAACTCTCAAAATGGACTCCCCAGCCCTTCCTTCTGCAAAAAAATACAATAAAAGCTGCCACACCTTCCTGCGACACCTTGACCCTTCACAAACACACATGCATGCACTCACACACACACACACACACGCACGCGCACACACACACGCATACACCTACACTCAAATCAGCTTACAGCATATTTGCTCTTACAACTTGAAAGCTTCTCTCATTAACCCAGAGGACACCTCCCCCCCACCCCCCAGCCTACCATTGTGCCCATATCTCCTGCAGCATTCTGGGTAAAGTAGTTTAACAATGTCAACCAGATAAGCCCAATGCAAACCTGCTGATAAGGAGCCAAAAGACCGCACTAAATGTCTGTGTGTTTTCAAGGCGTGGGCTGATTGAGGAGCCGATGAGGAGGATGTAAAAGACCAACAGGGAGCAGAATGGGGGCATATGTGTGTGTGTATGTGTGTGTGTGTGTGTGTGTGTGTGTGTGTGTGTGTGTGTGTGTGTGCGTGTGTGTGGTAGGAGCGCTGCCTCATATCTTTGCAATAACAAACTGCCAAACGGCTAAAAGAGAACTGAACAAAGAGGTTGTAATTGAGTAAATGAGTAATAAGTAAATGTTTGTAAGGTCTTAATTTATGACCCTGGACTGTTGGTCAGGCTCCTTTTTCTGAACCGACAAGTAAATACGCAGCCGGTCGAGGGCAAAAAGGCAAACGTTTGAAGGAGGCACCACCACTAAAAAAGTCCACTAAAAGTGAGGTAAAGTTTACATCGACACGGCAACGCAGCGTCTCAGCTTGCTTCGAGCCGTGC
Source organism: Poecilia latipinna (assembly GCF_001443285.1). Classification (NCBI taxonomy): domain Eukaryota; kingdom Metazoa; phylum Chordata; class Actinopteri; order Cyprinodontiformes; family Poeciliidae; genus Poecilia; species Poecilia latipinna. The sequence goes on along the minus strand of NW_015112674.1, from coordinate 393,259 downwards.
CATGAGACGGCCCTGTTGTTTTGGGTCAAAGGTAAATGCCCCATAGATGATTGCTATGATCACAACAAAGGATGCAGTTACAGTACGATAAGAAGGTGTGAATATGTCGCAGGAAGTCTCAAGTAACGCAGTAAAAGTGAACACTTTGTCCTGGCAGGTCAACACGCTGGAGGTGATAATCCCAGCCGACACAGACGCACCTTTAGCAGCACGCTGTCTGATGAACTGTGCTGTGCTGTGTGTGGCGCTCCCGGCACACACACAAAAGTATTCAAACCCCCAGATCAGGGGTCGTCACTCTCCAGTCTCCAAGGGCCGATGAGTTCCTGGTCCAACATGTCTACAGGCCACATACTCAGGCGAACCTTGAGGTCCGCGCGTTCTCAAGGCAGACGTCCTGTGAACACATCCAGATAAAAAATATTCTAGAACTACATAGTCAGTCCTGCCTTTACCCACCGGGATTCCACTCTGCCCTGTTTAGTTTTTACAAAATGTTCATGGAAACAACACCACACTTTTCTCATTTGATAATCGAGTGATAGTGGGTCGATGGAGGTAGGAGCTCATCCTGTGATCGCTGGGTTGTCGGTTTGATCCCTGCTCTGAGCAAGACACTTCACCCATGTTGTCTGCAGGTGGTGATCAGAGCTTGGTTTTATCAGATTATTTTTCTCATACCATACTGTTATGGTATCATTACAGGTTCAACAAAGATGGAAAAACTTTTTTTTTTAAATAAAAGTTACATACTGCAGCTTTAATTGTAGGTCTAGAGGAGCTGCAAGGATCATTTACTCAGGTGGGAAAATCTGTTGTCGTGACAACTACTGGTCATGTCCTCCACAAATCCTTTACTTATTACTCCCTTCACTGTTATATTTACAGTTTGTCACAAACCTTGTGTAGCCCCTTTTAAAGCCTACATGGGAAACACTCTATATGCTGGGAAACATGGTGGTGGCAGCATCATGCCATGGGGATACTTTTATTAATATAAAATTACACACAGGGAGAAACTCTGTGTCATTTGATTCCATTGGATTTTCTTTAGGGGTAGGAGTGGGGGGCTGTAGGCAAATGCACACCACACTTTTCAGATTTTGTCTTGTTAAAGTGATGAACAACCAAACAGAATGAGATGTGTTCTACTGACGACATGCAACGAAGTTAAAGGGGCTTGAATACTTTTTGCGATGCCATGGCCACAGTAAGTGTGTGAAAGCTGTGAGCGCAGGCTGAAAGCTGATATCCCCCCCC
>NW_015112674.1:335319-388598 GCF_001443285.1 Poecilia latipinna | reverse complement strand
ACCCCACCCCCCCCCCCCCAAAACCCCCCCCCCCCTTCCACAGCTTTGTTCTATTAATGGTCCTGTTCCGTTTTTGTGTTGCTGTGAATACCTGACCCACCTGAGGAGCCGGAGGAGACTCCACATCCTGCCTCGCTCCCCCCTCATCAAACACCGCCAGATACAGTTTCCCATTCTCTCCCTCTTCTTCACCTCCTATCAGACTGGAGCTACAGTTTCAAATTGCTTCCCTTCTTTTGAGCACCCCTCCTCCACCCCCTGCCCCACCCTCACAGCCTGCACCTCTTTATTCCTGCTTGCTGCTGTGCTCTGTATTCTCACGTCTGACGATGGCTTGGCATTGACGCACACAAGGCCACATTCATAGAGCACACACGCTGCAGGAAAGGCGAAAGGAAAAGCAGTTCAGACGCTTTCATTCTTAAGAATCCTTTTTTTTTAATGAAACGCAAAAGGCAATAAAATTAAGATAAATATTTTTCTTTTTGTACACAAGGAAATATTTTAGTCATATTTCCAAAGAATGACTGAAATTACATAATATATTTTCGTAGGCTATTTTAACCATACAAAGCAGGTTCCAGTGGGTCTAAAAAACACACACAATGATGCCCCCTTACCCACCCCAAACCCCACCTCCTGTCGAAATGTGATGATCAGAATTCAATCCAGTGTTTCTTAAAGAAAATACAGCTTTTTAAAAAAAAAAAAACAAAAAAAAAAAAACTAAAAACAAACAAAAAAAAAATCAATTAAAGACCCATAAAAGCAATAGTTCAAAGCTGAGTTTCACATTAGGTTCCATTTAAAGCTTTTGCTTTGCAGTGTAACAGCAGAGATGCTGTTAAAGGTCAGTCAGTCCTCAAAAAGGGAAAAAAGGCATTTATGTTCCTCCTCCTGTACATCCTATAGTACAAACAGTCATCCAGGCTTGCATAAACAAGAAGATGATGATTAAAAACAAAAGGAAACAAACACAAAAAATGTACAGACATATTTTTTGGCAAAGCATGAATAAAAGTGACAAGAAGCATAAATTTGTGATTTGATCCTTTTCTCTTGTATTTTTGTCTCTCAACATCGTCCCATTGATTGGCTCTGATTGTCCTTCACGGTCACGTGATGCCATACTGGTTGCCATAGAGACCTCAAGTGCATCAGCTGGGTGGCGTGCGGACACCGTCTCCGCGAACACCGGATGAATGCGGACAGGACGAGAGGAAATCCCTCTGAGATTGCAGGGGTCCCGGTTTCAGAACTGATTGAACATCTTTTATACTTTCTTTTTATTGTTGTTGTTTTTTTTAAAATCTAATATGGTGTAGCGTAAAGTCACAGGTGCTTTGGTATGTTTCTTTTTGCTGCCAAATAAGTATCTAGATTTTCCATAGGAACACAGGATAAAAGCAGGCAAGAACTGGATTTTTTTTTTTTTTTTTAGTTTGTTTTTGTTTTCAGGATCCAGGCAGAAATGCAGCTTTCTTTTCTGAAAAGAAATGAAAAGAAATGCACATTCTAACTCCAACAGATTAAAACAAGCAAAAAATAAAATAAAAAATTAAAAATAAAAAAATATAATTTCTTCCCATGTTAAAAAAGAGCTTTTTAAAAAAAAAAAAAAAAAAGAAAATATCCCAAAAACCTTTTCTACATATTTACTTTTTGCCTAGAGCTACAGCCACTAAGTCATCACATGGGTTGCAGAGTTTCACCCCAAACACACACCTCTAGTCCTATTCAGTGCATTTATACAGAAGGAAACATGAGCCCACCTTCTAACTCTGCAACAACTCCTTCCTCCCCCCACCCCTCACCCCCTCCCCACACACACACACACACACACAAACACCCACCATCCCTAGAAAACTCTAAAATAAAATTATCTCTGCAAAGGAAACCACATGAACATAAATTTATATATATTTATATTTATATACTATGTACAGCGTGTGACTCTACATAGAATGTTGTACAAAGCACGCACACGTTCTCCCAGGCACGCGCACACACACACACACACACACACACACACACACACACACACACACACACACACACACACACAGCTCAAATAAACAATCCTACTGCCTGCGCCCGGACAGGCGGATACGACAGAGACGGCGATAGAGAGGTATCAATGTGTATGGCTTCAAAGGAGGAAAACTTTGTTCGGCCTTTCGGTCATTAACGACCAAAAACAACTAAAGTCATCGAGCACTGAATCGATCATTAGAGTCTGATGACATCGTGTCGTCACTCGACGTCACAAACTGTACAAACGCAAGCACTGATAATGTGCATTAAAAGTTCATTAAATGCCGTCACAGTCACTCTGCAGAAACATATATAGGCATTTAAGTCCAAACTACAGTGTTTATTGGTCCTATTGGGGGCCTTTAAATAGCGTTGTCCGAGTCAGACTACATGTATAAGACCGTTACATCCATCCAAACCAGTGTGGTTTACAGCATGTCTCTCCTTAGCGTTGAGTCTCTTTGCTTCAGAAAGCCCTCCTGTTGGAATACTTCCAAGACGTTCCAATCCTAAGTACTCGTGTTTGGTTGCCGCAGAGAAGGGTTGCCGCAGAGAAGGGTTGAAACGCTGGGTTTCAACCCAGCGAGGAACGCGCTGGCCCAGGCCAGCGCGTTCCTCTGAACTGCTGGCTTACTCTTTCTCCAACAGAAGCAGTTCAATCCGCGGAACCAAGCGTCGTCTTGCCTCTGTTTAGAAGAACTCAGCAGTTGTGTTGGATATCTGCTCCCGTCTGCGGTGCTAGGACAAGATGACCATGCCGTCCGCGCTGACCAGCTGGCCCGTGGTGGGCTCATAGGTTCCGGCCAGGTAGAACAGGTCGTTGGAGGGGCCGCCTGCCTTATGTTCACGCATCAGGTGGTCATACTCCACCTTGCTGACCACCTGGCAGCGATGGGAGATGGTCTGCACATCGTTCTCATCCTCATGGCTCGACTGGTACAACGCGTTCTGCCGGAAAGACGACAGAGAAGGACAATGAGAACTCTCTTATGGAAAGGGAAACTGTAAGATTAGGTTTTTAAACTCTGGTGGATTTGTGGAGGGGCTGCACAGTGGCGCAGTTGGTAGAGCTGTTGCCTTGCAGCAAGAAGGTTCTGGGTTCAATTCCCGGCCCTGGTCTTTCTGCATGGAGTTTGCATGTTCTCCCTGTGCATGCGTGGGTTTTCTCCGGGTACTCCGGTTTCCTCCCACAGTTCAAAAACATGACTGTCAGGTTAATTGGCCTCTCCAAATTGCCCCTAGGTGTGAGTGTGTGTGCATGGTTGTTTGTCTCTGTGTTGCTCTACGACAGACTGGCGACCTGTCCAGGGTGTACCCTGCCTCTCGCCTGGAACAATAGCTGGAGATAGGCACCAGCAACCCTCCCGACCCCACTGAGGGACAAGGGTGTAAAGAAAACGGATGGCTGGATGGATTTGTGGAAAGTTTAAGGCTCCCATACTTGGGCGCACTTCACTCTATGGCGCTCCAGGCGTACTTCAGACCAAAAGTGGACTTCTATCAGACACGTCTGCGGAAAACTCAATTTTTATGACTCCGAAAACAATGTTCACATCGAACTGAGATCTGTGCGACACCGAGCTGATAAGATTGAGAGTTGGTGCAACCACTCGGGTAACGCACAGCAGGGCTGCCACTCTCTGTACACATTTATAGATGTGTAGTGACTGCCCTTGTGGACAAGACAGTAGTTTGTCAAACTTGCTGGTATCCATTCATATTGTGGGAAATTAAGCAATTTGTCACAAGAAATTTAGGCAATTTAGGTAATTGACTATGAAATCTCAACCGCCTGTGGACAGCACGCCCATGGTTCCATGTGGCCCACAGAATATGGTCAATACGTCATACTGCAGCTGTAAGTGAGCCCCTTTACAGCTGCAGTATGTAACTTTTCTGAAGAAAAAAACTAACTTTTTTACATATTATGTCATAACAGTAATAAATGACAGTTATCAGTCATAGAAAACTGCTGTTAGTATGGCAGTTCTTCTAGTACTAACTATAGAAATACACCACTCGGCCAGAAACAACCAATCACAGCTAGGAGGAGGGTTTTGGTGCTGTCAGTCATGTTCATGCTCACCCTCCCCAGCTTGCTTTTTGCTAAGCTACAGCTAGTTCACCACAACACAGAAGAATGCTAAGGCTAAATACGTGGAGCTCCGAGCACCAATGTCGGCTGATAAACAGTTTTCCTGTAAGAGTAAGTTGTTTTGCAACCATTAGCACACTGAACAGCACATTAACCAAGATAATTGACAGCACTAAGACCCTCCTCCTGGCTTTGATTGGTTGTTTTTGACTTGTAGTGGTACTTTTTTGTAGCAGTGGGAGGAGGTGGAGGAGCTTGATTTTTTTATTTTTATTTTTATTATCTCTCTTATGCCAAACTGTTACAACATGATAACAGTTTTAATAGATATGGAGAAACATACTTTTTAAATGTACATATTGCAGGTTTAATAGAAGGTGTTGCAGCTTAGCATGAACGTTATATCAAGTCTGTGGTTCACTGTAGATTATCTACAGTGAACATTCCATTTAAAACACTGGGTTGTTTGTCAGAAATACAAATGTGTACATTTTTCTGATCTGAAAATTAGAAATACTAATGATAGGATGAGTGGAAAAGTACCAGTAAGGTATTGCATTATTCTAAAAATACCACAAACTAGATACGCGTAGAAAGGATCCTTGCACTTCCCGGCCTTACCTTGCCATCACGGTGTCGCTTCCCCAGGCGAGTTTCCTCTGGGTGGTAGAACCACTTGACCCTGACCACCATGCTGGAGCTCCACGACTCCCAGAGGCTCTCCACTCTTCCCACATAGGGCAGCTGGGGCCGGCCAGGTGACAGGAACACGGCACAGTCGCCGACACGCACCATCTCCTTGCCCCGCATGATGGCCTTGTAGAAAAGCTTACGGGCTTTACCCTTTAGACCTCTTCTCTGTTAGAGAAACAGCAAATAGCAATGACTTTTTTTTCAGCATGTATTTTTTATAGCTCAGTTTAACATTGCTTTGTTGAACACAAAATGTAGGAGGAAGTAATGTGTCTTTACAATGCAAAACATTAATTTCTGCAACAACAAAAAAACAAAAAACAAAACAAAAACAAAAACAAAACAAAACGCTTGATTTACTTCAGTTGTTTTCAGTCAGTAAAACAGCAGGTTTGATTTTTTTACGGGGGATTTCAGATTCTTAGCAAAAATGAAGTATTCTGCCCAGAAGGAACTCTGTTTTTGTTCTTCACCTCTTGAGTAAAATAACACATTTCTTGGGTCTAACAGAGTAACAGAGTCTTGGCCTCTATTGTAGCAGTCTGGATTTACGCTAAACGCAGACATAAAGACTTTCTGCTAGTGTAGTTTAGATATTAACGGCTTACAGTGGGCCCTGACAGTTCTTGGTTCAGTATTTATCTCTTTGTGGATATTTCTGTGGAATGAGACTCTTGGAAAATCAGCCTATTTACTAATTTGATTTATAGAGCATATCTAAAAAATATATTTTAAAAATGCAGCTTGGGAAGTTGATATACCTTGGTACAATGATACTGGACACGCCATCGGCTAGATATTGCAAAGCATCCGATCCAGGAGTGCTGGGGAACGACACTGATTGGTTGACCACGGACATTAGCTTCTGCAGAACAATATCCATTGTTTGTATTCATATGTGTTAAGGTGTATTTGGACACCTTACTGAACTATTAAAATAGGCAGCTATTAGCATTTTCAGAGGGCTCTCACGTCTTCACAGATTTCAGTCAAATGCAACCTTTTTACAGAACCTCACTTAAAAGGTGCTTAAAGTTAGACTAACTTTGAAGGGAGCAAAAAAAAACTAAATGTTTTATCTGTTTAGACTTTAGTTGTATCAAAAATGTATGTACTTATCACACACCCATTTCAGCACATTTATTGACAGAAAAATAATTAAAGAAAAACAGACATTTCCATAAAAATTTCTCTTTATCCAGTGGTCTTCAGTAGGGTTCCTGAAACTCAACATAGCTTATTTCAGATAATCAAACTCAGAAAAGAGTTTGATGGAAGTCTTTATCTTTTTAATGAACAAATTCCTGGATGCAAAAAACATCCAGCAAAAAAAAATGCCACAAAATGTCATACCTGTGTGGGATTGCCAGACCATTTCCAGAGCTGGCGTCCAGGCAGCAGGGCGGCCATTTTTGGAAGAGGTTCAGGAGAAGACATCCTCTGCTTCTTGGTGGCTGCTGAGTCCTTGTTGACTGGTTTCAGCTGCTGGCTGACGGGGCTGCTTTGGGTCTGATGGTGGTCGTTAGAAGAACTTTCTTTTCTCTTCAGCTGCACTTTAGTCATTCTGCTGCTGACCATCATGCTTTCTTTGGAGATGTACTCTTTCCTGTCTTCCACTCTGTCGGCTCTTGCCTTCAATCCTTCCATGGCTACACCAGCCTTGGTAACGTAGCCATTAGATGGAGTTGAAGCGGGGTTGGAGGCGGTGGGGTCGGGGCTCCGGAGGCCGGAGTTGACATTCTGCCTGTTCTTCTGTTTGTCCTGCTGGAGAAGCGCCCGCTGCAGCAGCACAGAAGACGACTCTTCGTCGGACGAGTAGGAGGAGTCGTTGTCTGAGGAACAGAGAGAGGAGGAGGAAATGGAGCCAGACGAAGAAGAGGAGGAGGAAGATGAGGAGAAGCAGATGGTCGGACGGGATAGAAAACGACCGCTCCGATGGGATGAGACGGCTGCTCGTCTTCGTCTTGCTTCTTGACCATCGTCCTCGTCTTCCTCATCCAATTCAGAGTAAGAGCTGGGGCAGTCGCTAGGGTAGTCCAAACTGTAGTCTCCACCTTTCACTCCAAGACCTGCAGAGAGAACATCTTTCCCGAGAGGTGGACTGCCCTTCCGAAGGGTCTCGGATCGAGGCCTGGCGCTGCTTTCCCTTTTCTCTCCCACCTTCTTGTCATGTTTTGCCAGAAGAGAAGGTTGGATGTACCGTTGTGGTACAGTAGATGCCAGTCCTTTCACTCCTCTCCCTCCTGCTCCTCCAAACCGAAGCAAGGCTTTGCCATTTTTGGTTTTGGGGGAAGTCACTCCTTCGTGGTCTAGCTTGACTAAGAAGTGTTTTCTGTCACGTTCACTCAGAGGCTTGCGGCTCACAGCTGCCGCGGCCATGGTAACGGATGAGGAACAAGGCGAGTCCCGGAGGCCCATGGAACCCATGGCGGTGACTGGTCTCCCGGGCACGGAGGCTCCACCGTTCCCAAAGGTTGAGTAGCCATTAGCGATGCTACTGAATGAGTCAACCTCAAATGCAGTGCCAAAAATGCTTTTAATAGGGGTTGGTGGTGCTAGAGAATGCAGGGCTGGCCGGTGAAACAAGCCCAAGTCTCTCTCCCTAATCTTCTTCTGGGTTTTACGGGACGTCCCATTGAAGAGGAAGAAGTCCACTGGCGGTCTCTTTCTGGGCATGGACCAGTTCAACAACGGAGCATTTCCCTTCATCACAGAATCGGTTGCTGAGGTTGATGAGTTGGCTGTCTTTGGCACTGAGTATGTTTTCTTCGGCCTGCCAACTAAAAGAAAAGAATGGAGATGGGGGCTGAAATCAATAAGGAAGAAAATCCTAAGGGCAAACGTTGATTAATTATGAAACTAAAAGCTTTGGTGAAACTTAAGCTCTATCTCCTTGATCTTCACCTAGTTTCGACAGATCCATTACTCAGACTGCAACAAACCTGGTAAACCTGTCTTCCTCCCCCAGGTTTATTGTCACTCTTAGTTTGTGATGACTTGTGATGTTAGCTAACTTTACAAAGCACCCTTATGAAACTCCATAAAGCCATGATTTATGTGTTTTTTATGGAGGGTAAATAAAAGGCAGCAAAAAAGTCATCTTAATTTATGAGGCCTTCAGTTAATAAAGCTGCTCTGTGCTCACCTGTGACCTGAAGGCATTCGATAATTAACAAACAACTGAAACTGTAATGTTTTTTCAGTGAATTCACCTCAAGGACCTTTAGACTACGTGTAGGAGTTAAAATAGCAGTGGATTGCAAATAACTAGTCACTATATGGCAAATCTGCTATTGGAGAAGCTGTGATCACAACCCAACTACGCACCTGGCCTTTTTTCCTGGGGCTTCCCTCCTGCCTCCTCATTGGCTAGTTTCTCTGTCGGAGTGTCTTTCTTCTCTGCCGTAGAGCTTCGCCGACCCCGATGGCCCGGAGAGATCAGCAGAGCTGGAGACGGTTCCGCACCTGGAACACGAAACCACATCAGATTTCTCTCACATGCTCTTCAAAATGGGGAAGACAAAAACACACACCAATTACGTAAGGTCAACAGCTGTTGATCTTCCAGAGCCAGAGTTCAGCAAAAACAAAGCTACCTGCCAAAATTCCCTCATATCTACAGTCAGAGCAAGAATTTAAAAGTTATGAGTGAAGATGATATCCAAGACTCACAGAGAGTCACCAGGTTTTCAGACACTATCGTCATGCCAACTGGTTGCTTCTGAGCCATCCCAAGAAACCAACTTTCCTGTCCTACCATCACAAATGCAAATAAGAGGTGTTCCATGTACTTCACAGGGACTTTAACTAGAATCTTGCACTTTGGTCAGCTGAGACCAAATTTGAGCTCTTTGGGTGGCTGCATTGAGGACATCTAGGTTATTTTTAATAAAAATAACATCTACCAGAAACCTGAAAATTGAGCATCTCTTGGTGCTTTAGTTGGATTTAAAACACAAAGCCAAATCAATTTAGTAATGATCACAAGACACAAAATCAATCTTCCTCCATGCCTGGTTGGCTAAAGACGGTTGCACTAAGTTAAAACAACAGAGGAATCAGCAGTTGCGTTGCACATGATTTCATTTAAGAATGATGTCTTCGTCGTTTATTTTCCCTGTAAATTAAAAAATGCAACGATTGCTCATAGCTCCATACTTACAGTGGATCTGGTATCCAGGAGGCAGAAGTCTGATGTTTACAAGAGAGATCCTTCCTCGGTCTCCATCATCAAACTCCACCATCACGCTCCCTTCCTTCTCCTTCTCCTCCTCACCCGGACCTCCTGAAGGGCGGACAGAGAAGTATGAGTTTCAGGATCAAAGTGAGCTGGTGAGAGGACAGAGCGCTTGTCTGCAGGTGCATCTCACCACGGTGGACGTAGCCGGGGTAAAGGCAGCGAGAGCGTTCGCTCCAGTAAGCACACACTCGGGTTCCCTCCGTTAGGATAACCTCTGTCTGGGGTCGCACGTCTAACACCTGGAAGCAAGCACACACAAAGCTTTCAGGAAGCAAATAAAAAGGCTATTCATAAAATAATTTAAAAAAATGTGATGTGGTCTGACTCACGGCTTCTTGTAGTAGCTGCTCCAGTGAGTAGATCCTTGGCCGATTTCCCCGTTCCCCTTCAATGACGACACTGAATCTGAGAGAAGGAAATTGTAATTATGCAGAAATGTATACCAAACTGTCATTTGAATTTGTAAACGATTTTCAGAGCTTATTCTGCAGTGTGTGTTGTGAAGGCAGGAGTTTTGTGACTTGCAGGCATATAATTATTTTTTCTATTAGCAGATGTGTTGGCATGCGCTGCGGCGCTTCCAAGCTTTGAAGTCTTTTAACGTCCTGTTTGTCTCGTTCTGATCACCCTTTATGCTGCCAGACATTTAAATCTTGGGAATGACTAAGTTTTTGGACTATGCCACCCGAATGGGCTCAGTGTGTCACAGAATTTTGGACTCTATATGAAAAAGGCAGTGAAAATTCCTTAAAGACTGTGGGTATGCTGGTGAATGATGGGAAGAGAACACGCTCATACATGTCAGGCAGGTCCAGGGTTTGAACCGACGCGGCGTACAGCAGCTCATCCTCCTTGGAGATTAGGATCTTCAGGCCATCCACCAGCATCTCTTTACTCAGCACACAGTTTGGCAACGCTGCAGACAGGTGATGTGAAAGTTCAAGGATTGATGGTGGAGATAAAAGGAAACAAAGACATTCATTTCAGATTGAGTTGATGAATTGTAACGTCTTAAGGCAGGGACTGTAAGTCGGATATAGAGGCATGCGTTTATTCTCACCTGGTATTCTGGAAGGCATGTTGGGGGGAAGGTGGGACAGGGACTTCTCCTTCTGCCTGTCATCGTCCTCATCCTCCTCTTCCCCCTCCGAGAAACTGCTGTCCTCATCCAAGCGGAAACCTTCATCAGCCGTGAAGCTCTGCAGGAGCCTGCTCACTCCGTGACCCTTTTCCTGACCGGAAGGGAAACAGGATGTAAACAGTAAATGACCAGGACAGAGGTTTATCAAGTCCAGGACTTGATAAAGTGCTTCACACTAGAAGTCATTAACCCATTTGTGCACACATTTGCACAGTGATGGTGGAAAATATTGTCCAAGGACATAACGACAGAGGCGGACAGTGTGGGGATCGAAAAGGCAACCCACCGATTGCAAGACGAACTCCTACCGCCATCGTCACCATCAACATCAGTCGAGGAGAAAGCAGAACATGGCTTCACTATGTACCAGAGTTTCCTCCACCAAGTCTGGTGGGTCACCAGGCTTTACTTGCCCTCTCTAGGGTGGTTTGTTTACTTTATGTACAGTTTGACATACAGTAAAGATGGATTAAGCTGGGTTTATAGTTGATGCATTGAACTGGGCGCCGTTCCTGTACCTGCCCGCTGGCCTTACAAGCTATTATCTTCAAATTATGATGCCTGCTTGTGCATCTCTGAATTTTTGTAATTTCAAACATTTCTTAGCACAAAAACACGATGTTCTGCTGATGGACTGCCCTAGCACCCCTACCACTGGGGTTCTGGGAGAAAACCTGTGTACACAAATGAGTAGACAGAAACAGGACCTTCAGGTGAGCAAACCTGGTCTGTTCCAGTCAGATTTGACTAACGCGGTGAACACATCGGTGAGGTGTAACCGCTGGGACCGACACCGCCAGTAATATGATGCTTCAGTTAGCCCCTAAGCTGTTTTCTTCCCCCTTCATTCTGCGCAGTTCACTTGAAGGTTTGAGGTCACAGTCGGTAATAACTGCTGCCCCTGAACGGACTTGGTTTCGGGCTTATTGCTACATGATGTTTCACTTCAGGTGGACACAGTCACACACACACACAGTATACACCAGATCCTACCTATCTCTACACCGGTTTGAGCTGGTCTGTTTAAAGATGACAAATGAGTGATGATGAAAAGCCAGCTCACCCAACAGGTTTCTGCTTGTATTTAGACTTTCCAAAGACCATAATAATCTAAGTGAGATGGTGTGTGTGTGTGTGTGTGTGTGTGTGTGTGTGTGTGTGTGTGTGTGTGTGTGTGTGTGTGTGTGTGCGCGCGTGTGTTGGAGTTTTCCACACCAGGAGACCGTATATTTTAGTGACAGAAGTTTCATCACCAGAGGGCATGGAGGATTATTTCCCGTTAGTACCGCCGAGTGTGTGTGTGTGTGTGTGTGTGTGTGTGTGTGTGTGTGTGTGTGTGCGTGTGTGTGTGTTTGTGTGTGTAAGCATGCATGGGTGTGTGCAGAGTTATGGCCAATGATTATCTTCATATTCCTCTGTTTGGTTTGGAGTTGTGTTTTTGGACATTCCCACATGATGACTCAAAAGGACTGAAACCTCAGGGCATTTCAGATGAAGGTAAATATAGGTGCCTCATCGCTGCTGCTCAGAGAGAAGGAAACAGCCTCTTCACACACACACACACACACCACATTCAGACAAATATTCTAGAATGACTAGAGACGCACCAGAAAATGGTCCCATTTCCAGACTGATCTGCTCTGATCAATGACAAGCTGTTTGGAAACTCAAACATCCGCATTTTTCCAAACAATAAAAGCACCAGTAAGCATAACTATGCTACCTTAGAAAGTACAAGACTTAGTTAGGTATTTTAATTAATTTCAGTATTTAACAATATTGTGCAGTTATACAAATTTTTTGCAAATTAATTTGAGTTAGTGAGAAGCCAACTTTTATCCTTAAGTTACAAAAAACTAAAGTTTAGGGAACACAGAGAAGCAAAAAGCTTTTTAAAAGGAAGATGTATTTTCTACGACATATCTACGGTTGGGGAGTGAAGTTGCCTTGCAACGAGAAGTTTCTGGGTTCAAATCCCAGCCTGGGGCCTTTCTGCATGCAGTTTGCATGTTCTTATGAAGGCATGAGTGCTCTCCAGATACTCTGACTTCCTCACACTGTCCAAAAACATGATTTAGACTGCATCTGCTCCACCGTGGCACAAACTTTGTAGGGAAACAAACTCTTTAAAGTCAATGACAGCTTCTGCCAAAATTTAAGTCGATTTTTTTTTTTTTTTTGCCCGTACACCGGAGCAAGTGTCAATCTGCAAAGATCACACTGCACCAAGAAACCAAAGACAGACTATGTTTTAGGTAATGGGTGGACATCTTTAGGCTGCAGTGGAGCAAGAGAGAGCAATACTTACAGTAGAAAACATGAAGGCTCAAAGAATGGCAGTAAAGTTGCTGTTTGAAATTGTTGCATAAAATGGGCCCTATAGCTCAGATATAGGGCCCATTATTAATTTAATCAATGATTGCTCAAGACAGAAAGACTAGAAACAATATTTAGAATATTATTGATTATAGTCCTAAAAGTCTTACATGCTTAGCTCTGGAAGAGAAATCAGAATTGATCAATGCTTTAGAAAAATTGAAGATCGGAAATTGGGTGCAAAATCTGGTGCATCTCTACTGAGGACAAATCTATAGAATGAACAGACATTTATTTTTTGCAGTATTTGCTATTAGAGGGAGGTGTCACTGTTAATCTATAGTTTGATCGTCAAACTTCCTGACCAGGTGTGGTTCACATCAGCGTCTTTAAGTGAACGCTTTTCAAAAGTCCTTCATGCTTTTCTGCCTCTCGGCGTTTATTTAGATGAACAGAAGGTCAAAGGGAGCGACCTCTCATGACTCACCCCTCTCCTTCCTCTCTTCATGACTCTCTGACAGCTGACATTTCTGCTCATACTCTGTTGTTCTTAATAAGTGTCCATTAGTAGCAGTTAGACCTCACATTTTTACATTTTATACATTAGTTATAAAAATGCGCAAACTTCAACAGATACATATAATTGCATCGGCTCCATACGAGTTAACTTTGTAAGGCCTCACCTTCCCTCTTAAGCTCTGTCCTGCAGAGGTCTTCCTCTCGTTGTCTTTGATGAGTCTCTTTGCCTCAGTCAGAGCTCGGTGGTTGTGGCTCTCTCCAAAGTTGCAGCCCATTGATGGCACACCCCAGCTGGGGAGGGAGGCTTTAGTAGCCCCCATGTGGCCCGGATGTCCCCTGTCTAAATTCCTGAAGTTTGGCCGCCTGGCTGCACTCCTCTGCTGCATGCAGGGGAAGCTTCCCAGGCCTGAGGATGAGGAGGGAACATTAAAGAAGGTAAAGATAATTTGCAGTTACTTTCCGGTTACAATAGGTGTGCCTGTAGACAAGAAACTTAAAGAGTGTGGAGTTACGTTACAGTTTCCATGTAACTCCTGCAAATTACAAGTACATGTAATTTCTCACCAGGAGGTCCAGGCCTTTTGCTTCTGGCTTTCAGGCTTGATTGGAGTTTGGAAGACTGAGCTGAAAAGGGAAACGTCCCAGCGGAGTTTGCAAGAGCTTCTTTAGAGGATGAGGTAATCCTGATGTCACCCGCTTCGTCTTCACTGTCGTCACTGCCAACCTCCTCCTCTGTGAAATGTCAGCATCAGAGCCATCAGTCAGAGAACCTCCAGTGACTTTTACGTGAGCATTGCCAAAAGCCAGAGCGTCTCTACAACATTTGGGCCTCGGATGTTTCATGTCAAAAGCCAATCAGATTTCATCACAGATGTATTCTGGCTAAATTCGGTATTTGGGATTTTTCCAATTTTAGAAATCACCAGTTTTTAAAATTGATTTTTAAGTGTTTAAACGGACTTGCACCTAAACCGTTAAACAATTTATACAGAAATTGCAGGGCAGCATTAGCTCTACCAGAGCGGCTTTTAACAGGAACTGTAAGGTTCCCTTCTGTAGAAACACTTTTGCTCAAAGTACTCTCTCTCTCTGAGAGAGGATCTGCGATTTGGAACTATTACCAGCTTCAATATGTTCAGAACACCTGCTATGATTGCTTTTGGAGATTTGAACCTGGAACAGTGCAAACAGTTCCACCCCTGTGCAGCCCAAACCTGATGTGCATCGTTTCCTTCTTTAAATGTTGACACTTGCAGTTAAATTGTAATTTCAATCTGTTGTTGATTCTTTACAGTAAATGTGTTTCAAGGTCAGTTATAAACTAGACAGTAAAGAGTGAGGCATGAAATATTTAGTGAACAAGAAAGAATTTTCCTTTCTGAGAAAAAGTTGCTTTTGTTTTGAAAGTCTTTGCTACCGTACCAGTAAGAGAACAATAGCTGTTAGGCCTAATTCGGTTTGAGAGACATCCATGAAGCTACAACTGGGATTAACAGATAACTATAAACCATCTACAGGGTTTTCACCAGTGATTACATGAGGTAAAGATAGTTCATGAAATCTTGTTCCCAGATCCAGAATCTAAGTCTTAACGGCACAAGTCCAAATGAAGTCTGAAGTCTCTATTTTTGCAACTTCAGTGTGACTCGAGTACCAGTCTGAGACTAGAGCCACCATTTCTTGTGTGTACACACAAACAGATTGTTATTGGCAGCTGAGTGTCGCTGACTGGTGGAGACATGAGGGGGGATTTGTGTTTTGGGTGTCAACACTTCTCAAACACATTTGTCACTTACACAGGATTCTCGTCAACACTTCGCCCTACACCCACACATATCCCACCTGTCCCTGTTGCCAAGGCCACAGGTGGATTGAATTCTTGAGTTTTCCCAAAGTTTTACATTCTCCTCATCAGCCCTTCCTACAAAAAGGTCCATACTGGGGTGGGTTTGATGGTCTCGTCAACTCAAAGCCTCCACTGAAGGCATTTTCACGAGGTTAGAGTTGGGAGGAAGAGACAGAAGGATGGGGGTGTGACATTCTAGACGGGCTCACGTTACGGTTGAGAATGAGGGCTGGGGGTGGCAGTGCTGCATGCCTGTGGTACATCGTTAACAGTTTTAATAGTGTGACAGACAAGCCGGGTGGTAAGAGGAGCCCCCTGATGACGGCACACATCTCACTCTCAGATGCCTCGACGAAACACTCAAGCACGCAACAAACACGCTCTCGCAGCAAAATCTCACGCTGAATGGTCAATGTTCATTAACCCCATCAGCCCGCTAAGCACCGTTGACTCACATGATTGACTACATGTGAACAATGAAAGCTAACAGTAGCATGTGACAGCTCTGCAAAATATGTTTTCCAATTGCCAATTTTGCCTGTAACTTTTGTCTGATTTAGCATTGAATAATTCGTACCAGGACACAATCGTGTTGTCAGACCTGATCGGTAACTCACCACGCTCTGAACTCTCGCTGCAGCTCTTCTCTTCTCTTTCATCGTGTGTGTCCCATCTGTCCCTGTGATGAGGCCGGTTGGGGTTGATGCCCATTACGACTTTGGGCTTTCGACCCCTCTTCTTCTTCATGGTCTCACCTGGCATCCGGTCTTGTCGATCTGATGGATCAACAGCAATCAGAGTCTTTTCATTTTGGAATTCCAGATGCCTAATGGACAACAACTTTACATATATGCTCACACCAACTCCTCACCATTCCCCCCCTGTCGGCTGTGGTTCTTGGAAGGGTCTTCCTCACTGCTGTGCACCCCTCCGGCTGTTGGCGCCTCCCGCTGGGCGGTGGTTTTCTGCTTCATCTGGGTCACCCGCTTGGCCAGCCTGGAGCTCAGAGAGCTTGGTCGACCTCTGTGCTTACAACGAGCTTTCATCTGTGAACAGTGAGTGGAACGACTAATTATTGACTCATTTATTTGTTGTAATTGAAGCATTCTTGAAAGACAAACGAAAATAAGCAGCAGGAGATGGTTGTGAATATTTGTGTGTAGATAAACTGTGAACTACAGGATAACTGACCTGTGCAGCAGTCAGACTGTTGAAGCTGTGGTTGGACAAGGCATTCCTGTTCTTTTGCTCTACGATATTTAGCCCAGTCCTGGGAAAAAACAAAACATGGCAGAGATGGTCACAAAATGAGAATTTACACTAACCAGGCATAACAGTACAACCACTGATTGTGTTTTAATTATCTTTTCATTGTGGTACTTCTGACCAGGTTCAAAATATTAGATAGCAAGTGAACATTGTATCTTCAATGTTGATGTGCCAGAAGCAAGTAAAATGGGAAATGTGAGTTTTTGAGCAAGTTTGATATAGACTTAGACAATGAATCAATAGTATGTATCGCAATACACTTGATCAATGTCAATAGATGATAAAGCTGATAGAACATTCAATATTCACTGAACTCTGATCCAGAACCGCACAGCATTCTGCACATATATCTGGGAGATGTAGGCACAGGAAAGACGTTAGCTGCTCAACCTATCTTTTTGAGCTAAACTAACTGGGTGGCATCAACTAACTCACTCACTCTTTGGTTATCTAGCAACAATCTGCTGAGTAACTTGAGCAGTTTTAAGTCATGCCACCGCGACTCGTACCTGCTTAAAAATAAACAGCGGCGTGGAGAGACAACTGTGGATAAAAGTTTTTCAGATATTTAAAACAAAACAAAAGTTAATCAATAATTATTGATACTGACAATTATAAATATCAACTAAAATGGCAAACTTATATCGTGATGAGTTTTTCAGCAATATTGTCCAACCATAGTTTGATAAAAGCAAAGTGATGTGATGGTCAGACGACTGTGTGAGCGAGGATCTGACAGGAAGCTTTGGGCCCTGGTATCTTTGTCAAATGTTGTTTTGACACTACCTACGTGTTTATAGCTATACCTGTTCATGGAAACTGCATTCCCATGTAGCTATAGTATATTTCAGAAGGATAATGCACCTTGCCACAAAGCTGAAATGGTTTAAGTCTACAGAGAATAAGATTCAAGGTGTTGACTTGGTCTTCAAATGTTCCAGGTCTCAATCAGACATCCCAGACAATCAAGTTCAATCCGTCGAAGCTCCACTTTGCCACTTAGAGGATTTGGAAGATCTGCTGTTAACATCTTGGTGCCAGATACTGCAGCACATCTTTAGAGGTCTGGTAGAGTCCGTGCCTCTTTGGGTCAGGGGCTTTCTTTCCTCTTGCTAGACAAATGTTTGCCACAGTCCATGCCCTCTAGCCCTTTCCTTCTACATCACTTTTATTTCATAATGGTTCGTTCATTGTCTCTCCGTCCTCCCACTGGTTCTTACTGTCTTAATTTTTTTCATGAGGTGGGATGCAGGGTTTGAGAACCGCCAATGTGGTTTGACGCCAAACACAGAAATATTCAGCCGCCGTGTGAATACGAAGCTGAATCATCATGTAAAAGGGCAAGAGTTGGTCTGAGAAACGAAGCTGCACTACTGAAGATAGAGACAGAGAGAACAGGAGGGAGGTTTAGAGGGGGAAGGGAAGTGAAAGAGAGAGAGGGAGAGAGAGAGAGAGAAACAAAGAGAGAGAGAGATAAAGCAGTCTCGGGGGAGTCTGTCCGTTGACCGGAGCTTCAGGGCTCAATCGATAAACACTAACCTCTATCGAACACTACTCTTCCCTGCCTCTCTTTCACTCTGTCCTTCCTTCACTGCCTGCATGGACTCTTACACCACAGGCAGCCAACACACACACACACACACACAGACACACACTCTGTTAGCAGCTGGTGTCTGAGGCAGGTGAATCCTATATTCCCATGGAGGGAAGGATTGGCTCGGAGCATCTCCGGTCCCAGGAGAGGCAGTGAAAAAGAGGAGGAGTCTGCAACCTAAAACCACATCGCCGACCCTCCTGCTCATACCCACAGTTTGAGCTTCAAGGGCCAAAATTGCATCACAGGCAATAGTTACTGAATGCGCTCTCTATTACATTCCTGCTAAATAATAGAATCATTTTAAAGCCAACACACTGGTTTCCCTTTTGCAGAAGGTCATTTGCTTTTTCAGTTTGACTGTAATGTGGTCCAAATGGAACTGATGTGAGGCCGAGAGCAAGTCGAACCTCATTTCACCAAAATAAATCCAACACCTGGATGGTAGAACACGCTCTGCAGCTTTCTTACTCTAAAAGAAAAAAATATTTCAGGTTAAATCCAGGAAGATGCTTGATACCAACTCTACAGGCAGTCAGTGTGTCGGACACTTCTTGTTTATCGGTGCCCAAATAAAATTTGACATCTTTCGTCACAGAGAATTTCTCATGCATATATTCAGTGCCAAATGTGCATTATATAGCCAGCATTACCAATATTAGAGTTTACAACTAGAAATTATAATAAAAATCTGTTGCTTCACTTGATGCATCTATTGTTAGCACTTTTGTTGTTTTTAGAGATACCATTGTGGCTTTCAGAGTTCACGAGATAACAGTGGGTAAGTAGAGGATGAACCTATCAAGTAGAGGCTCCTTCTTTATATCTAAAGCTTTGAGAATTCTAGCAGAATAGGGCCCCATGCTGGTGTGGGGCCCTTACCAGCAGCTCAGTCTGTTATGCCTTAGGTTGGCTCAGAGATCCGATCTAAGTTTGTCCAGATGCCACAAAAGTTGTGAAATAGCCCTTTACCACCAGCTGAACTCGAGGCCAACTTCATGATTCCATTAGTTGTGGAATAGACCGGAACTGAGTTTAGAAATGGAAAACTGATGGATAACTTATGACTCCCACATCATAAGAGCCACCTTAACACAATGAAAGGTTTGACTACTCCTATGATCCTGGACGTTATATTGTCCATGGTATTGTCTCCTGAAGTGGTTTCCTATGGCAAGCAGGATCGGACTAAATGTGTTTCACAGACCTTAGTAAAAGATGATCCCCGCAAATATGCAAACTGCATGTGGAATACGGAAACAGGGGCACACAGAGCCAGGTTGGACGGATGGGAGATTCGTGACCACTATGTGGTCAGGCCTTCCACACTGCATCATCTGGGTGTCCAACGTGGGAACAATGGCTGGCTGCTGGACAAAGCCAGGGTCATGCTGATTATATGCATCATAATAAAAAGACATGGCATCTGATCAGGATGCCATGTCTGATCAGATGCCATGATCATCTGATCATGGTGTCTTGGGCATGGCTTCCAAGACACCAGAAGGGGACCCAGACAAACGCCTTGAGACCCTCCAAAGTGAGTTACAGTCATTGGGGAAAGAGTGCTGTCTGAGTTATCTGTAACCCTGTTACCCAAGCTCAGATAAGCAGAAGACGAAGGGAGGATGGATGGGTGGAAGCAACATTTAGCCCTTTTATGCCCATTTGAATTACTAATATTTTATACCTGTTAGTTTATGATAGCAGCCATTCCATGTTGCTACTGATGTAATTTCTCAGGACATGTTACATGCTAACTAAACATTTTGTTAGCATGTACACATGATGTTAGAAATCACGTGACAGGCTGAGGGTAAAGTCTCTAAACATGGCTAACTGAGTAGGCTCTGTCAACAAGAATCGGAGGCTACTTTACATTACCCTACTAGCTTAAAGCTACTCCATTATTAGCATGTTATGCCTGGCCCACGTGAATGCAAAGAAAAACAACAGTTTTAATTTTGTCTGATCCTCTCCTTCTCTCACTTTTTTTAATTGTTGACTTTTGCCCTCAATCTTCATGAGAAGATAAAAGCATAAACACACGATACATTGCTTGTTAATGACAACATTTGTCGTGTTGCACGGGCACGTAGAAACCAGCTCGGCTAATTAAACAAGTTCTCTGCTTGACTATGTGTGCGGCGACGCCGGCATATTATGACAAAAGGCTTTCATTGTCATTTTCATTAGCGCCTTCTAATCATGGTAACCGTGACAAACCCTGAGTTTCTTTAATCATTTTATCAAGGCGACGGGTGCACTTGCTAACAGAGGTGGGGCACCATGAGAAAACACATTTATCACAGTGAATGCTGGTGTGTGTGTGTGTGTGTGTGTGTGTGTGTGTGTGTGTGTGTGTGTGTGTGCGTGTGTGTGTGTGTGTGATTTGAGTTTGTGTCTGCTTAAAAGTTAGCATGTTTGAGGTGCTAAAATGTGTGGCGACGTGTTGCAGCAGGTGGGGGAGGTGTTGAGTCATTTATCACTGTGATAACTGTACATCCAGACTTTGTCCAGCTGTATTAGTATATGCAAGTGGTTCACATGGAATCAGGACACAATCAATACAAGTGATAAATATGATTAAAAGTGATTAATGATGATTAATGAAGCCCTCAGCTCCATTACCTTCTCTCATTAAAAATCACAGCTATCTTACAGCTTCCATCACATAACCCACTGTGCAAGTGCATGTGTGTGTGTTGTGTGTGTGCGTGCATGTGTGTGTGCATGCATGAGCAGCTCCTTCCAGGGCCCAATCAAGCAAATCATCAGCTATAGAGCATTTGAATCAATTCAGCTGAAGAAGAACTTCTTGAAAATCAACCGTGCCTTTCACCAAAAACACAAACAGAAATCAGGATGAATGAGCTGGGCTTGCCAATCACACTGATTATACCGACGCAGTATCAGAGCACTGACCTGAGTCTTTTGGAGCTCTCCGCGGCAGCTGGGCCGGGGGTGGACCTGCGCTTGCGGGGGCGGCCAGGCCCCCGGCGAGCGGGGCTACGAGACGTCTCGTCTTTCCTACAAGGAGAGGAGCAACGAAAAGGAAGAGGAGGATGGAGCGAGAGAAAGAGTGATAAAGAGAAAGAGAGGGAGAAAGAGAGAGAGGGGTTGAAAATGCAGCAGAAATCAGGCGGTGGGGGTGGGAACAGCCTGCTTCGGCTGCAGGTCAAAATGCATCCAGTGTGAGAAAGGCAGCAAGTCATGATAAATCAGGAGGGGATGCAGCATGAAAGCACAATTGTGAATGTCGGAATGCCCAATTCAGCAAAGACAAGAAAAGTGTGTGTGTGTGTGTGTGTGTGTGTGTGTGTGTGTGTGTGTGTGTGTGTGTGTGTGTGTGTGTGAGTGTGTGTGTGAGTGTGTTATTCTGCTCACTGGTGGTCATGTTTCCTCTGTAGTTTGGCCAGCTCTCTCTGTTTCTCTTTGTAGCGGCGCTGTAGCTCAGCCAGCTGGACACGCATGGCCAGCTCCTCCCCTCCCATCGTCTCCATGGAGCCCTTCACTGGGCACACCTGATACACGCAAACACACACACACAACACACACACACACACACACACAAAGCAGAGGAATTTATAATGCTGTGGACAATCCTCAGTCCTACAAGCACTGAATATATAACCAGTGAGTTTTTTTTTTGGCCGGTGTGTTGATGATGCAGGTTTTAGGGCATCTTTTTTTGTCTTTTTTCTTTTTTTCTTTAATTTTTTTTTACGAGTATCTTCTGCTCTCAAATGCAGATTTCTAGAAGACAGGAAAACATATTTCCAACATGATGTCACTGTAAAAAAAACAAGAGTTTCAAAGGAGATTCTTATTTTAAGGCACTATGAAGTGATTCCTGGAGGCATGTCGATGCTTCTTTCCGTGTATTAACTAAACCGGTTTTATTATCCAAATGTTCCGTTTAAACTGGAATCTTCTTTTTTTTTATTGACTGTGATATTTGTGACAAAGAGATGAACTGTTCTACTTACACGGAAGTTTTGAATATGCAAAACAATCTAGCATAGTGTGCATTTCACTGATAAAAGTGCCTGGATGATAATGTAGTGGTTCTCTCAGTGCCAGAAGCGCCTGAACAATGGAGCAGCTGGAGCGGCCGCTGGGGGAGCAAACTTCTGTTTTTGCTCCAACAGGAACCCCATCACTCCCAGCAGTCCACAATATAGATTTTTTTTGTTGCAAAATCTGTTATTTCTCACTGTACTAATTTTTGACTAGTCATACAAATTTAATATTAGTAATAATTGGCTAATTTCAGTTGTTTCAGTCCAGCTAGCCACATTAAAAGTCGCTCTGCCTCAGTCTGAATTCTTCAGTCGCTGTTCACAGCCAGGGAAACAGAAAATGAGCAGAATCTCAATCAGCTCTTTAAGTGTGGTAACAGTGCTGCATCTCTGCAGGAGGAGCGCAGGCCTGTGATTGGTCTGCCAGCAAAATGCAAACAGATGCAGGTGGTCTCTGTAAACTCTTTAAAATTGACTTATTAATTAGCATATTCAAACTCGGGATCTCCAAAACAATAGGACAGCATCATAGAACTCTGCCGTTTGTTAAATTTTTTTATAGTTTTTTTTTTTTTTTTTTTTTTTTACATTATATTAGAAAGAAGCTGCAAAAACCCCATCATTGGGAATCGAACCCAGGATGGTGTGGTGCCTGATCAACTTATCAAATTTCTCCATATTAATAGTTCAGTTCATCCAGCTAATGAGTGTTTCTCTTACATGTATTGCAAATATGTTTCACACAGTGTATACTATTCCATTAGTAAGATGGGATATTTTTAGAGTATTGGTGTTATTTTTTACCGTGGCCCTTTAAATTTAAGCAGACTGCCATGTTTTGGTATTTTTGCTGATGTTCTCCAAATTAGGTGATGAGATATTCATTTATAATTGAACCTTGCTTTTAACCTCTTCACCTGCCTGATGTGGTTCTTGGTCTTTGTGATGCTCTTCATTCACTAATGACTCACCAGTAATCTAAAGCCTTTGCAGAATAACTGGATTTATACTGAGATATTAATTTGTTTGTGGACATCAGAGTGAAGAGGGGTGAATAAAAAAAATGCACAAAACCATGTCCATATTTTTTGTTGTTTTTTCAAATGCAAGTAAGATGATCACAAAATAAGAAAACATAAAACAACAACAACAAAAAAAAAACAAACAAGCAAAAAAACAAGTGAATCATTTGTTTGGAATAGGCCAATTAGATAAAATCCTAAAAAGACAAAGATGAAACGCCACACGATCCGCGCTCTGTTTGTCAAAAACAAGGCCCGTTTCTATTGTTTGACTCAGCAGCAACCCACAATTTAGTATGAATGATTCATGCTTCTGAAAACAGACGTTCTCCGAAGGCCTCACCGGCTCGTGCCGAGGCGTCCAGCTGCACTTCCGGCGCAGGTTTAGCCTCTTCCTGATTGGACACTGCCGGTCGGACTCAGCGTCCACGGTGCCGCCGCCCATCTCCAGAGCCCGGGCTGCCGCCAGCGTCGCCAGACTGTGAAGGTCAAAGGTCAGCGTCTCCTCACCTGTGCGAGAGATGGATGGTTTCAGTTCAGACACAAGCGCCTCGTTGTAAAACACGGTGAGCGCTCAGCGGATTTATTTTTCTTAGAGCTGTGAAACTGCGCCCTGAAAAGTGGTGATATTTATGATATTAGCTGTGTAGTTTATTTGATGTATACTTGTGTCCCTGCCTAATCGTACACACAAACACAGGCGCACGCACATCTAGAGGGGAGTAATGGTGGAGGTGAGGGGGGCGGGGGAGGGGGCTCTCTACATCTGTCACTGTCATTAACTCTGTCATTGTCACCGCAGCAGCAGATAAAACAGAATATTCATGAGGAGGTTCACATACACAAACCTGTGCAAACACAACACACTCATTCGGAACACACAGTTTTCGCTGAGCTCCGCAGACACGAAGCTGCACGAGCGTATGTATGTGTGGGAGAAATGGAGAGAAGGAGAGCAGCGGGTGGCGGGAGCAAGAAGAGGAGGAGGAGAAAGGAGGAAGGACTGCAGCGTGGTGAGAAAAAAGCAGGGAGGGGGTGAGGACTGAAGGGGAGGAGAAGCAATAAGAGGCAAAGTGTTTATTGAGCTATCTATTTATTCTCCTACATCTTCTCATTATGGACATGGACAGAATCCAATTTTCCCTCCGAGGAGAAAGACGAGGAGAGGAGAGAGGTTCCGCTGGATCACTCGCAGGCTGCGCGCGCGGGAGCAGCAAGACCTGCCCAGCTGACACCTGACATTATTAAAACTTGCGCGCGTGCGCTTCATAGCGGGATACGGCGGCGAGGGGGAAGGCGGGAAACAAGAGGAGCGCGAGGAGGGCAGGAAGGATGAGAGGTCGGAGAAAACGAGAGGGAGCGCGGACGGGTGAGCTCAGGACGGCGGACAGAGAGGTGCGGGAAGGTTCTGCCGCTGCCGGCCGTGTCCCGTCCCGGCTCGCAGAGGTCAATGTCTCGTGTGTCAAGCTCCACAGAGCCAATGGTACGCTCCGGTTACCCTGACAGGATGACATCACCGCTGACATCACCACGCCTGGTGTAGTATTATGGAGGATGGCCGCAATCAATACTACCTTCCACTCACCCACACACGCACACACACACACACACACACACACACAGTAATAACACCATGGTGTGTCACTAACAGAGTTGTGAGGGCTGTAATAGGAGGCAGCTCGGGGGATTTGACATGAAAAAAAAAAAAAAACAGCAAAATGTTCTGAGTGTGGGTGAGCATTGGTGACTGGAGTTTACTCTGGCTGTATGGACTAATGCAGTTCCCCCCACCTGTTGCTGTGCACTGCTTGGCTAGCTGCCTGAAAAAAACATCTACTCAAAAATTCACTTGATTTTATTAAAATAGAATAGAAATTCCTTTTTTGTCCCACAGAGGGGAAATTATTCTGCTTCAATGTGACAGCTAATCAAAGCAAGTATGCTCACACAAAGATAGAATATAAAATATAGAAAAACACAGTAAAGAATAAAATAATGTAAAGCAAGGGGCACATTTTCAACATGAATGCAATGCAATTATTTTAAAAAAAATCCGTTTCTAAGGGTTGTGGAACTGCACAGGTTAATTTAAAAATGTTCAAAATGTGTGTCTACTTGGGCATAAAAAACAACAGATAAGTAACAATACAACTTTGCATCAAAAGACAGATACCACCAGAAATGTTATTTAGAAATGAGTAAAAACTGTACAAATATCAGTGAGTTGTTGGGAGGAGATATCATTATAAAAGTAACAGCTGAGAGGTCTGATCGTTTCCATTACAAATATGCACAAATATTTGTTGATATTCTGCTAATGTAAAAAAACAACACTATTTTGCAATTGCAGTTTTTCTAATAAACAAATGCAATTAAAATCACACGTGAATAAGCTTGTTTACGCAATAAGTCATTGAAAAATGTTCTGCGCCGTGATCCTCATACCACTTCCTGTCTTCTTTGTTGTTTCTGCCAGTAGTAACATCCAGTTGTTGATCACGTGACTCATGTGATGCCAGTCACCATTCTTGATACAGCCAATAAACCACCTCATTCTAGCACTGAAACTTTACCTCAAAATATGAAAAAAATATTATAGAAATTGCTGTGTTTTCATTAAGCAAATTTACTTTTGAAATATCAAATTGCACAATTTTAAAGTTAATGGAAACGCAGCTTGTGATGATGCTTAGAGCAGCTCTGCAGTTCAGTATCAACATCATGCATGGAATTAAAACTATTAAAACTGCAGCTGGCATGCTGCAAGCAGCATATCCACCAGGTGTTGGCTAATTACCGGAAATAAAGAAAAAAAATTACTGTTCCTACTGTTCAAAGTGCTCTTAAGGAGTTGCTGGAGAAAATGCAGGAGTGACGATATTTTTCTGTGACTTTACAAAGCATAAAGCATCACAAGCTGGCCGGTCACTTACAAAAAAAAATCTTTGAAAAATGTTCTCACTAAGTTTTCTGGCATTTAGAAAACAGAAATCATTTTGGTAATTGTAGCTAACCTAAAATGAGAGCTTTTGGTCTGATTTCATGTCAGTAAAAATGTGAATGTATTTTCTTAATTGATGTTATGTTGCCAACAATTGTGCTGTTAGTAACATAAAAGCTGCAGGCTGTCCCCACCAGCGAGTATCAGCTTGTGTTTTTCCATAAAGATCAGAACAAATAGGTCTAATATTTTGTGCTATTAGCACAAAGAGTCACTGAATTTAGAGGGTGATAATTATATTCGGAAAAAAAAAAACTAAGCAGGAGCACTGAAAAAAAGAGAATGGAACTTTAAAAAAAATGTGCTTAATTTGTCACATGTAATCAGATTTACTTCATCAGACTTTATTTACATTTGCTTAGCATGACAACTTAATAAACTTAATATATCTAATTGGATAACCTTAATTTGATTACTTGTAACAAATTAACAACATTTTTTAAAAGTTGGATCACCTGTTTTCCTTTTTCATTGAGCGGGAGTAAAAAAAAGTTTTTGCCATTTGAAATAAAACCTTTGTGTTATTAAGTTTTAAAGTTTTGATTCAGTACCATGTAACTGTGTCACTGTTCAGGAAGCTTTGTTCAAATGTAATTTATATATGAAAGAAAATTAGGAAAGTGTGACACTGACAGATTTTTAAAGTTTAACTCTAGGTGTGTTGATTCTTTCAAACGGTTTTGCTGAATTGTCGATCCGTAGTTGGGATCTTTGGTAAAAAGCTGAGATATCCATCATAACCTCGTCTGTCTGGGATCGATTTCCTCTCCCAATCGCGTCCACAGCGACACGAACCCCACCAGCTGTATTAATAACATTCTCAGCAATGAGAGCAGAGCTGCTTTTTAAGTAAAACGCACTGGGATCTGGTGTTTTCCACGCCCCGGATGGGACTGACTTATTGATTTCACACCTATTACACATGCTAAGCACGCGCACGCACATGTAAACAAATGCACACTCACACAGCCTGTATCTCTCTTTGCAGCAGCTGAGCGACTTATGATTTTTACACTTATTAATTCCATCAACAAGGCTTGCAGAGGCAGGATTTACACACAAGATTACATTGGTTTTATATATAAAAAAAAAAACAAGATGCGAGTGAGAGGGAAAAAATAACAAAGGAGGAGGAGAGGCAGGAGGAGGCAGTCTGGTTGAGAGACACAGGGACTCTGACGGAGGAGAGCAGGGATTCATCTGGGATTACTTAACAGCTTAGCCACATACACCGGTGTGTGCACGGCATGCATACAACACACACACAAGCACAGATGCTGGCATAAATAAAAACACTTTCTCTCAGAGGGACGAGAGGAAAATAGGAGCGCTTACAGGAGAAGTGTTTTAAAGGAAAGGGTCTAATTAGCAAAGCAAGACGACAGAGCCTGAGGGACACATTGGGCTGAGAGTCTGTACATGTGTGTCCTGGATCGTGTCTGAAGCTTAGCTCGTTTGTCCATCTCTGTGTTCCCTTAAAACACACACACACCACTCAACACACACACACACACACACTTACTCCCCAGGGGGGTAAATGTGGTTCTATGGGAAGCAGCTGAGAGTGGGAGCGAAAAGGAAGGAAACAGGACAGTTAGAGAAACATTTTTGAGGGTTTGTGTGTGACATTATAGACATCTGGATTTCACACATGTGCATTTCACACGTCTCCCAGGTCACCTTTTGTTTTGGGTTTGCGTAAGTTATTTTTCTTCTTCCTTGATGTAATTTTCTGGCCTCAAAGAGCTAGTTTGGAACGAAGTAATGTCTGCAGGTTAACAGTTCATTTATCTGAAGCAGTCATATTGATGTCATATCCTTTAGCTGATTTTAGCTATTTAAAACAAGTCAAAGTGTAAATGTTCACATTCAGATTGGCAGGTATGCAGTCAGTTTTTGGGTTGCTTCTGTCTTCTCAGCTAAACAACATTAGTGTTGCCACTCAAACGAACATGTTCTGAGGCCACCGTCTGGATCAAGCCACTAGATTAGTCACCACTTTTTACCATTTATCATTTATAGCTTGTCAATACACTCTAAGTCCGCCAACAGGGAAGGAAACTGTTGGATTTTTTCCAGTGGCATTAAAGATGGTACATCCTGTTCCTTTTTAAGCCTCATCGTTATTTGGAGATTATCACGAGTCACAGCTGATCAAGGATGGATTGCTACAGTTAGCGGTCTCAGCACATGTAATTTTGGCTACTAATAGAGTTAAGCTGATGAAATAGTGACATTCTAACAACAGCCTGTGAATCTTCCATCATCGCGTTCCTGTGGTCCAATGAGATGCCAGAGACAGCATACAGTGTTTTGTTGTGGAACAGTGTTGGTCAACCCTGCATTTCGTCCTTCCATTCCTCCTATGCTAGTTATCAATCTATTAGCAGCTGCAGACTGCAGGCTACCACTAATTTATTGCAAATTTTATGCAAAAATGTCAAAAAAAATATTTGGTTTTATTGACTTCTATCCCTCACTTATAGGTGTCAGTATTTCTTACTACACTTCTGCCTCAGCCTTACCTGATGTCAAGTTATTGTTTTTGATCAATATGGTGAGTAACAAAAATTAAAGTTTTTTAACAATAAAAATGTTTGTGTGTCAAATCTGTTATTTTTTTCTCATCTTTTTTCTTTTATGTGCATTTATAAAAGGGACTTATTGAGGAAAAAATAATACAATTTCTTGCAAATATTGCTAAAGTAACAATATAAAATCTGTTTTTCACTGCAGAAAAAATTCACAAAAACATTCAGAAAATCTTGGAGGGACTTTCCTGAGATATTCCACTATGAGCAGACCGGGAAGATGATCCAAGGTACTGGCCCTTACACAATGGCCCTTAATTCCCTATGGTCTGAGTGGGAGTCCACACAACTTCTGAGCTATTTAGAGAAATAAATTATGAGGTGTTCCTGAAATAAGCAAAAACTGTAGGTTGTGAGTTCTAGGTGCTTAGATATTATGGTGGACAAGTTATACAATAATATGACATCACTTCTTTAAATTAGCGTAGCTACATCAAATAATAGTTTACCTTGTCTGACATATTCAACTGGACCTAAACCTTACAAAAAAACATCTGTTTGGTCATTTTGCACCGTTGAATTGACTCCTATCCAAACCTACATTCCCCCAAAGGACTGGTGGGAGAAGAAAATTACATCATCACTGAGGTGATATCTTATGTTTTTATGTCTTTCAATACAATCTGTATGCCTATAAATAAACTTCCCAAAGCTGAAACAAAGGTCCCCATAGGACTAAGTGTTAGCCTCTCATAGTTCTCATGATCTCTTCACTTCAGTGCAGACACACATAGATATGGCATCTGTCTGCTAGTGATAATTTTAAGGTCTCAAATATGAAGTGAAAACAGTTTAAGAATGGCAGTTAAAAGTTCTTCTCACCTTCTTCCTCCTTCTCTTTGAACTCCCTGCTCCTTCGCTTGATCTCCAGCTCAGCTAGTTCCCCCAGTATTTCCATACCATGGTGAGAAGAAGGAGATGGGGTCTGAACTACTGGTGCCGGCGGGTACAAGGCATCTCTGGTGGCACACAGAGCCGCAGCAATCAAGAGCTCCAAGCTCCACATGTAAGCCCCTTCCAGCTGGGCTGTTGTTGTCAGAGTGGAAGAGGGGAGCGGGTCAGCAGAGGGGGAAACAACAGAATATTCTACCAATTCCTCATATGGACTTTTCCCACTCCCATCTTCTTCCTCTTCCTTATCCTCAACCACCTCTACATTCTCTTCCTCATTGTACTGATCCTTCTCTGGCTCCCTGTTTGCAGGCTCTACAGGCATAGAGACAGTACATTCAGCTGGTTCAGGCTCTGTTCTCTCATTCTCCCCCATGTCATCCTCTTTGATGCACTCCCAATCATCTCCCTGCTCTTTGGACATCTGAGGCTCTGTTAGGCCACCCAAAGGAACATCCACTTTCAGGGTTTTGCCTGCTGGGCAGAATGGTTCAGGAACTGGAGCTTGGAAAGGGCATAACGGTGATCCGGAAAGAGCACTCTGGAGTTCAGAGACAGAGCATCCTTTTGATTCATTCTCGGACTCCATCGCCTTGCAGTCTGTTATATTCTCTTCTTCCCTTGCTCGCTCTTCGGTGAGAGGCTGGATGGTGCATTGTTTAGAGAAAGACTTGGTTTCAGACGCTGTTGGCTGTTCTTCCAACAAAGGTTGCTCTGCCGCTCGCGCTTCAGGAGGCGAAGGCCCTGCCTTGTAACCCATGGAAACTGGAGAGAAGCTATATACAGGTGGCAAGTCTGGTGGAAACAAAGTGAGAGCAAAAGTCAAAGTTTGACATAAAACTAAAAGTAGTTCTACATGTCAGAAATCTGACGTAAGACACATAAAAATGTACAGAAGTAAACTCTGGCCTGGCTTCTATGCCTTAACTTCATTGGCATTCTGTTCAGGCAGACAAGATGAAGCATGTGATTACAATTGACATAGTACATTAACATCGAGGTGCAGAAAACACTGAGTGTGTTGGTGTATATTAAATATACAGAATGCATGCGTGTGTGTAGAAGTGTGAGTTTATAGATCTACGTTGGATATTGATGACACCCTGCTGTTTTCCTATGATTGCTGCGGCAGCCCTGTCACCTCACTCTCATTTTATTGATGATATCCCTCCACCCCCTGACAACACAGCCAGATGAATGTGTATCCTTCCACCTGTA
This sequence comes from Poecilia latipinna, assembly GCF_001443285.1. Taxonomy (NCBI): domain Eukaryota; kingdom Metazoa; phylum Chordata; class Actinopteri; order Cyprinodontiformes; family Poeciliidae; genus Poecilia; species Poecilia latipinna. The sequence continues at coordinate 358,106 of NW_015112674.1, read as the reverse complement.
CTTTTCCAAGGACCCCTGAAGGATAAGAAGGCTTTGTCTGAAGATATCGCTGACCTTCCTCTTGTGATACACGTGTGCGCCTGGCAGGTTGCACTCATGCAACACAAAGAGTGTCCATATGTTTTCTTTGACCTTAATGGCTGGCCTGCCTACCGTCTTTCTGTAGCTTTCACAAATACACTCAAGGACATATGAAGCAAAGGCTCTGCTTCAAACAATTTTTGCTAAACTAAAAGGAAACCATGTTTTAAAGATATACACCATGTTTTAGCAACCCTGCCTGTTTTTTCTATCTTAATCTCTCAATTTTCTGTTAACCCACCTGGCTCTAAGGACTGAGGGTAGTCCTGAGGTGGTTGCCCTTCTCCTCTGTCGCTGACTCTCTCCAGTGCTTTGGAAAGGTGTGAAGGGGCAGGGCTGAGGGCCGGAGATCGTGGCGCTGCCGCCGCTGGGCTCGGGGTCGGAGTCAGGGGATTTGGCGGGTGTGTCAAACGCGATGATGGTGAGTGGTAGCAGGGTGACTGCCGACTACTTGGACACAGCCCCGGAGACGGTGTGGAGGTCTTAGGCAGAGGAAGGGTGTGAGAGAAGGGTTTTGCTGCATGGGTGGAGGCAGAGGATGAGGAAGAAGATGGAGTTCTGGAAGTCGGAGATCCATTCGGCGAGTCGTCTATTGTGATTGTGTCATGTTTTCTCTTTTAAAAAAAGGAAATGAAAAAGATTGGTGGTGCAAGAATTCTTGGAAACATGGAAATTCAAGTTTATTCTAGTTAGTTCAAGGATTACTTTTTGCAAAAGGATCTGGTTGCAATACTAAGCAATATCATCACTATTATAATATGCTTTCCTTACATTGTGCAGCCCTACATCCTACACTATCAACAAATGATTTACTGTGTTCCACTCCTAACTCCTTGAAAGAGGAAGTTGGCTCCGTGGATCAGCTTACAACTTTCCGACTTGTTCTGAATCTCATTACTTGAAGGCCAAACTTACTTGTCCTAAGGGGAGTCGCTGCATGTGTTCCATAGCTCGCTGCTGTTGCTGGTGGTGCTGATGCTGCAGGGCGTACAGATCCTGCTGTTGTAGGAACGAGGGGCGCGAGTAGACTGGGTGGGGCTGCAGGTGAGGGGGAGCTCCTCTGGCTCCGTACATCGAAGGCCAGAGACCTGACTGCTCCAGAACGTCTAGAGGAAGAACCAAAGGAGAAGATGGGACTTTACTGAGACCTTTGCTGAGATAGATTGAGAATGTTATCAAACTTAATTACTTAGAACTACATATAAGCAGCAATATTTTGCAATGAATTTGTCAGCTCACAAGATGAGTTGATAAATTCTAACATTTTTATGAAATGAGAAATGAGGTCTGGTGGGAAAAAATTGTTATCCCCATTTTTTGTTGTCATAAATAGAGCCAAGGTTTCAATTACAATTACCAATCTGTAATCAGCATGGAATAATTGGGTCCAGGTTTGATTAACACTATGTTTTGCTTAATGTAATCCAGTTCTAAATGCTAAAATGCCTGAAAAATGTTTATTTTTGTGTTTTCATAAGTGGAATAAAAGTTTCACGATTCTCACAGTGTGTTATAAAAATTAAGTCCAGATGCATGTTGGGTAGCCAACTGTAGTAATGTTCTTGTCCATCAACAACGTTTGTTTCATCTACAGATAATCCAAAAACAGTCTTTATTATCCCACTCCATTAACAATACAGGCCAACATTTTTTTCTAGTCTCAAACATAGACACTGAGATACAAGCTTAAAAAAACATAGCTTTATATTTTGGGCTTATATTATCCTACACTTACTTCACCAGCTAAAGCTACATCCTGACAGCCGGTAGATAGTGCTTCATTTTAACAAGAACATTTCTGAGGTTTTAATATTGCATGATCTTGTCACGCCCCCTAATTTCACCCCGATTTTCTTTTTCTGAGGACATGGTACTTTTTTGCTGGGAAACCTGCAGGCTTTCACCCAAAGACACACACACACGCACACACGCATCCCCTCCTTGGCTGGCTTGTCGCTGGGAACCTTTGTTCTGTGAGATTAGCCTGAGTGGGCTAATGTTTCCCAGGGGAAGGGTTCAGTGGATGCACTTCCCCTCTCTGCAGGAACTCTCACAGAGCGAGTCAAGGGAGGCGGGAGATAATTAAATTTCACAGCCTGTTTGCAAAGCATCATCCACACACAGACACACACACACACACATAGTATTTATTTCTATCTTCACAAGGATTTTACATGGACTTCCATCCATTTTTTTATTCATTTCTGTACCATAACTGCTGTCCCTATCCATCACCAGTAAATGCCCAACCCTAAACCAAACCTAAACTCAATTCACATCTTAGTCTTAAACATAACCCCTAAACTCAAAACAGCACTTCTTATGTGGGCCTGGGCTTTTGGCTCTAAAAGGAGCAGTGGTCCTCATAACATTGTATTTGTTGGGAAAATGGGATTTACAAGTTAAGAAATGCTAAAACACACACACAGACACACACACACACACACACACACACACACACACATTGAGATTTGCAAAAAAAAAACTGTAACATGTTGCTTTAGACATTAACATGACTTTTAACATGCACACAGTCTAAGCACCTCTACACTCTACCACAAGAGGGATGAAATGCCAGTTCAAATGGTTTGCATAATGTTAGGCACATGCAGAGGGGGCAATGGAATAGCCGCTCCCATTAACAAAGCAATAAAACATTGTCCCACTGACGGAGGGGCTTAGTTGAGCATTATATTATGATTAGCCAGTGATACTAAAACTCAGAGAGAGGACTGGCAGCAGCAGCATCCATTGTACAAATGAGAAGAAAGCAGGAGGCAGCAAGGCAGTAAGCCTGAGTACACAACAATCATTATGCATACTGTTGTTACTGTGAAAGTCTGCTTGTCATACCGAGAGGATGATGAGGCCCTGGTTCTGTAGGAAGAACTACAAGAGGGGAGTTAGGATCTTGGCTGAGGGACCCCAAGACTGGCTGTAGAGGGTTGGCAAGACCTGGTGGGAAGCTGGGGCTCATCCCCACATGGCTCAGACCTGAAACAGGAAGGGGGTAAGGGAGTCCACACAGCTCTGTTAAATCACAGAAACTCTGATCCATTAACACATCCTTGTAACCTTTTCACACTTTGTCATGTTGCTTCAAACACAATGTATTTTATTTGGATTTTATGTGCTGGAACATCGCAAAATATTGCACAAAATTTCAAAATGTTTATAAATAAATTTAAAAAAATGGAATGCTTTTATATTTCTTATTAATTAAGATTATTACATATACTTTTTAATTTAAAAAGTAAATAAGGGAAAAGGAAAAAACATGAACTTCAACAATAAGCCATCATTTAAAATGGAAACATCAAAATCAAGTGTGAAATGGCTGGAGGCTCTGTGTTAATTCTCACCGTATGAAGGGCCCATCCAGAGGGAGGGACTTCCTGTCCTCTGTATCCAGTGGCGGTGAGCTGGGTGAGCATGTGCAACAGGGTCCCCTAATTGGCTTGCTCCACCGGGGACAAGGAGGTGAGGGGTCAGGTCACCGTGGCAGCTACTGGATGGGTGGATCCGAGCGAACTCCATGCAGTCCTTGTTTTCCCTGCAATGGCGTTAGGCGAGGTGAACTTTGTCATTATGTTGATTATCCCTCTTATTGTCATCACCATCATCACCATTATTATGATCATTATCTTCATCCATGTCATCTTCATTACCTCTACCACCATTATAATCATGAAGAAAAGGAAATGTGACGGCAACTGGAACAGCCATCATCTTGTGCCTGGTCTATGACTACTCATTATATGTTTTCTTCCCTTAATATGACTACATAATAAGAGCCTGATACTTCAGAGACATCCGTATTAGTCCCTGTAACATTAATGCACTACATCTCATCTTCAGGAGAAAGAGAGAGATGTGAAGTAAGAGAGCGAGGAGGTACAGAAAAACCACATCAAAGGGTGAGAGGAGTAAATGGAGTGAGGGGCTGAGAGAAAAGAGGAGCAGGGCTTCAGACTGGCAGAAAGAAGCGAGGAAAATAAAAGAAGTGCAGCTTATCAGATGAGAGGAAAACTGAATAGATGCTACCTTTGCGTGCATGCACGCGCGTGTTTGTGTGTGTGAGTGTGTGTGTGTGTGCTTGTATTTGTGACTCTACCTGATGACCAGTTCTCTATCTCTGTCGTGGTGATGAAGACCAATCTGGTCCTCTGACATCCTCTTCCTCTCCTCCAACTCCCGACCAAGAGGATACACAGTGCGCGATACTCCTGAGTTACCAAGACAACAGGACAAACATGCTCACTATTTTCCAGAACCTGTGCTACGTGCACACAGGATATCAGAGATGGTGCTTTTCTTTCTGCATGGTGAGTTTATGCAGAAGCAGTCGAGTGTGTCTTGCTTCTTATATTTCTTATATTTTGGCTAGCAACAAAAAAACAGTAATTACCAAAATGGACGAAACAATAATAAAAGCAGTATATGGTGTCTTACCTTTCAGGCTGGGCAGCACCCGGCCCTGTCTGCTATTTCCAGGAATGCTGTCTGGAGAACGATGGGGGGGCCTGGCTACAGCGACAGCAATACCCACCGGAGGCTGTCGGACCTCCCCCTCTCCGGCTTCTCCGGCCTCCTTTGCACCCCTGTCAGTCTTTTCACCCTCGTTAGTGGAGCCACGGCGAGAAGGGAGAGATTGTTTGGAGGGGTCTTGCAGGGAAGTGTTGCTTTTAGCTCCTCCTCTGTCGGTCCTCTCTGATCTCTCCCCACTCTTGTTAAGGCAGCCCAGACCTCCAAAGGGGCTCCGCTGTGGCAGTAACAAAGGTTGCTGAGAGCTGTAGTTCATAAGGTTCTTCATGGCACCTCCCTCACCATCAGTTGTGTGTGGCAAGGAATGGGACAGCGGAGGAGGCTGTTTACTAACTGATCCAAGATGACTACCTTTTCTCTGGTCATCTTGCTGGCTCCCCAGAGCTCCCCATGAAGATGCTGCCTGACTTCCATCCCTTAACTGCTCCTCTGTGGCTGCAGTCTGGTTGTTGTGCTGCTGATGTCGTATCCTTGCAACCTTTTGTCCTTCCCTCTGAGTTCCAAGTCCAGATCCCACTTTTCCATCTGGACTTGAGAGAGAACAGTCCCTTAGTGAGGAAGTGCCAGAATCAGAACTGGACTTGGCTTGTGGGAGATGATGGCAAATCTCATTTGCAACATCAGCATCTTTAAAAGAGAGATTTGTTTCTAAGCTGCAGGACCGAAGTTCAGGTTGAGAAATTCCGTTGGAGCCAGGTTTGTTGAAGTGATGTGTCTGCTGATTCCAATCAGGAGGTTTGTCAGCTTTGCCATATCCCATCTGCTGTAGGTGGGGCTGGGATTTGTCCTTCTTCTGGCAGCTACTAAGGCGGCTGGGATGGTGAGAGGGACTTTCATGGGATCCCTCTACGGTTTTTTCATCTTTTCTCGTCCCTCCACTTGCTCCATGGCAGTCAGGGGTGGACATGTCCCCTTGTGATCCAACTGAGGGCACATAAGGTGAGCCATTGACCTTTGCTTCCCTGCTGGATCCTCCAGGGCTGGATGTGGGCTCTTTTGAAGGTGTAAGTGTTAGAGGTGGGGGAGGAGGACAGTAAAACTCAGGATGCGGGTGGTGATTTGCAGGGTGTAGCCACCCTCCAGATACTGTGGAGCCTATGTGTAAGGTATGAGGTGGTGGTGGAGGTGGTGGTGGTGGTGGTGCAGGTGGTGGAGGCATGGAGTAGGAAACTACAGCGTGAGGAGTCGGGGGTGTCAGGAATGCCGCTGCTGTAACAGTTCCTCGACGCATACATTCAGATGAAGAAGTTGAAGAGTCACTGATTCTCATTTCCCCAGTTATGGGAGCATCTTTTGAGCCTTGCCTGCTTATTCCAGATGAAAGTCTGCTTGCCCCACCACCACTGCAGCTGCTTAGTGTTCCACCTTTTGCTTCACAGGCACCCTCTGACCCTGCCCCACTGGACAGTTTACAGGCACTCATAGGTTTTGCTCCCTGACTACCCAAGTCACTGTCTTTATACTCTTTGTGTCGCTCTAAAGAGTTTCTGCGGTCTTGTTCCCGACCCTGGAAGGAAAGATGCGGAAGAAGGGCATGGTGTGGATGGGAGTAAGCTTGGTGGACGCTGGATGGAGTGGTGGCAGAGTTCATCTGATGAGAATGCTGTTGGTTGTGAAGCTGCTGCTTTTCTTTGCTGTCCTGGTGTCGCTCTTTGCTGCTCGATTTTTCCCTCTCTTTTGACAAACCCCCCTTTTCTCCCACATCTTTAATGCTCTTCACACCTCCTCCCCCACTGTCTATCTCGCGACTGCAGGGGCCAAGTGGGTGGCCTAAAGCTGTCCTGGACAGTGGAGGAAGGCTGTGATTGGTGGAGAGTAGAGCAGACTGGGGTGGAAGGCCTCTCAGGTAGAAGTGATCTAGAAGAAAATGAGAATTTGAACATGTACATGTAATAATTTCTTGAAACTTATTTGTAAATCAATAGCTTCTTTAACAAAACACTTCAATAATAAAACTTAGATATCTTTTAGGTGTGTCTATGGTTATGTAAAAGAACCAAGGTGGCAAAAGAGATTAATTTCAACACAGTCACTGTCCCACATCAGCTGTTTTGTACAAGAGTAAACCTGCATTGCAGCTCAAGAGTGTCTGGTGATTACAGACAGTCTGAGCAGCAAGCTGACCAGGGGATCTATGGCAAAAACAGAGTCCACCCTTGTGTAGTGCATCATTGACACTCTTTATTTCTTGCTGTTAACACACATCAAGTGAGTACAAGAAAGCCACTGCACCTTTGGCGAAGAGGTATTCCTTTTGGAGGGGTGTCACATGAAATTAATACAAAATGTTAAAAAAAGATGTCACTCAGAACTCATGTGTTAAACCCGTTAGGAGTTTTCTGACTAGTATTTTATACATAACATTCTCCATCAACCCTGCTGAGCCCCCCTTGAATCCATGATGCCAGTTTGATTTTATAAAGCTAGCCTGTGTGACCAGGGTTACCTGGTGTGTAGACGTGTAGATCTTTGTACGTTTGTGATGGCTGATGTATTCAAGTCAACTTTAATTTTCATTAAGATTAGGGTTATGAATGAATGCTAATTAAAGGGTTTGCAAGTTTTTTTCCCCTTCACAACACACAAGTACTCTGAAGCACTCACCTTTTTGGGTTTCATAGAAGCGGGGCTGTCCATAGAGACTGCTGCTATGGTGATCCAGGGCACTCATGGAAAGAAAAGGAGAAGCAAGACTTCCTGAATAGCCCGGGTACCCTGTCAATAGGAAAGGGAGAAGCAAGAGAGAATTCATGTTTCTTCCCAGCGTTGACATTCAGCAGCACCCTACACAAACAGTTTATCTCTGCAATCTATCATAAAAGACCCTAATTTTGGAAAAACACTGAAAAACTACAGCCAGTTGGTTCTATTTTCACCATAAATGCACTCTTGCACAAACATGCCAGATGAGTTGACATTATTTACAGTGGACAGAAGGGTGACAGAAACCACAGCCGACCACTACTGCCAAGTGTTTGCAGATTTTGAATGGATGGAATTTGCTCTTCTACAAAACACAGTTTTCCTCCCAAAACCTACGACGAATAGGAGAAAGCATCACTCCCACTCCTCGCCCTGAAACACACACAGCGAGTCCTCCAAGGAGGTCACTGGGAGGTGAATAATCGTTTCACTTAGTTCCTTGTCTTCAAGGACGTTGAACTATGTTGTGGGATTGAGGAGATCTTGGCAGACCCACATATCTTTAGAATATGGTGCTAGATTATGTGGCTGTGCGGATGCTGGAGTCTGTTTTCCAGAAGTTGGTTTCATGCCCCACAGAGTGTCCTTGCTGGCCCGTTAATTGGCAGCCGTTAAAAGTTTAATGGTGGTGGCCAAAGTAAACAGCACTCCATAAAAACTCATCCTACGCATTCCACAGTCACACAGCAAAACCAGCAACACCCCCATGCTGCTTCTAGTGTGCATGTGTGTATGTGTGTGTGATTATTCTGACTGGTTAACAACCAGTGAATCTAAATGGTGACAATTAGCCAAAAGGCTCTATCAGCCATCTAAGGCCAATCCCCTGGGTAATGATGAGTGATAAAACCGGGGGGGAGGGAGATAGATGGAACTGGAATGACATGGAGTACCACTGAGGCCAAAATGTGGAGAGAAAATAAAGTAAAGGAAGAGTAAAAAAGGAGGGGGTTCAATGGTTGGATGAATGGGGAGATGGTCGGGGAAAACAGACACTAGAGAGGAGCAAGGCTGTCAATATGAAAAGTCATGAGTGTGCTGCTGCTGTGAGGCATACGGAGAGAGGAGCGGGGGATGTGTGTGTGTGTGTGTGTGTGCGTGCGTGCGTGCGTGTGTGAGTGTGTGTGTGTGCATGTGTGCGTGTGTGTGCTTGTAATGGAGAATGGAAGATGAAGGGACAAGCGAAAGGAAAGTGGAGAGCTTTGAGATGCTGGAGATGAGAGGACGAGAGAAAGAGATGAGGAAAGGCGGCACGAGTACGGAGACATAAAACAAGGACAGGTGTAGAAGAGCCAGTAAAAGTAGAGTGTTGTATGTGTGTGTGTGTGTGTGTGTGTGTGTGTGTGTGTGTGTGTGTGTGTGTGTTTGAGACAGGTTCCTTCTCTCTTTGCTGGCTATGCTCCGCTCCCTGGACCGTGGCCAGCTGGCAGGCTGCCTATTGGAGCTCCCTGGCTTGAATTCTTAAAAACAATCATTTGTAGTGTGTGCGCGTGCGAGTGCATGAAGGCGTGTGTGCGTTGGAACATCAAAGCCAAGCCACACAGACGTAAAATCTGTCTTATAGGCACACATACATTCTCCCTCCACACACACACACACACACACACACACACACACACACACACACACACACACACACATTCCTGCTCTCTGTTCACCGCTGCTCCCTGTAGCCTTCAGCCTGAAGTCTTGCGTACGAGTCTTTCCACAGATTCAGGTTGGGAAAGTCACTCCGGGCTACATTAGTGCTCATTTTTATGGCTTAGTCATTGAAAATTAGACACAACTCTATAGCCTGGCATTAAGAGAGAGTGCCAAAGTGCTTCAATAACAGGAAATAAGAAAATTAAAATCACAGGAGGGAAGTAAACAGCAGTTTTACTCACGCCTCTTGGGCTTTTTGTACTCTAGGTCACAGCCACTTAAAACAGCAAATGTGCCAACTATTGTCTCGCCAAGCAGAGTTCATGGTGCCACTGGCGGGGAAGACACATTTTGACTTGTCATGGCAGGAAAAGTACAATAGTAATAAATCACATTACCACATGGCCGGTTTCTTTCGAGCGTCCCGGCACGCACGGCACCGGTATGCTGAAACCGATTCACCTGAATGGAATGCACTCATTACTGTTGTTATTGATTGCACCGCCACTTTCCTGCTACGGTGCACAGAGATGAAGTGAGAAAAGCTTCTCACTGACTGGAATGACGGGAGCTGCGTCTTTGTCAATGGTATAATTCTTGCCGGAGATTTCAGAGACGGTTTTGAGTTGACAACACTCAGAACTGCTGGGCTGTATTCACAAAATACTAAACCGGAGTCAGATTCTGAGTCAGTTTTAACTTGGTTGAGAAATATAGCCTGTGGTGCAAACTGTCACTTTGTTCATGTCTTTCTTAGGTGTTATCTTTGGTCCTGTCCCACCCACCCAACACTCCCACATGCACTCATGAGTGTACAAAAACACACACAGATATACCTGAAAGGGACAGATAACTCAGTCAAGCTCAGAATTTCACCACAAACGGTTAACAGTCGAAAGAGGACATGATGCATGAGGATCCGCATGCCGTTTCACTGCATATGTGTGTCAGATCAGGAAGGGGGCCGTTGGAGGTCGGTTAGCCCAGAGGAGGGCCTTGAGGGTGGGGCTGCGGTCTGAGCCGAGGGGGGGGATGGTGGAAATGGGGGTGAGTTTCGAAGCGTACCTGGGTGCAAAGGGAGGAACTCGGGGCCTACTGAGACCCAGCTGGACGAAGGTGGTTATAAAAACGTAGCAGCGATGTGGAGTAATGCTGATTAATGGGTTCCCTGATAGTGTGAAGAGATTTGCGTGCTTATTTATAGTTGGAGAAGGAAGAAGTGGGGGGGCTTTGTTGTGTTTGAGCTCTGAACTAGAAAACAACCACAAATACGAAACCACTAACAGACCCAGAAACACACTCAGCCGTACATGTGTATGGCTATAAGTAGCATCATCTGAGGCGTCGCTGTTGCACGTGTTTGGTCTCGGCTCCGCGTTGGTTAAACCACTTAATGGCTCCATCTCAGTCTAATCCCAAACCAAGACCCCGGATTAGACAGAGAACCAAGCTGCTTCCTGTGTGTGCGTGCGTGTGTGTGCGTGTGTTTGTGTATGTCTTACCTTCATGTGAGTGGGGGAACCAGATAGGGGAAGTGCTTGAATGGGTTCCAGCCCTGTAGGAAGGGGAGGCGGGGGAGGCAGCAGGTCCAGAGGGGTGAGGGGGATGGGAGGGTGGGGTCCCCAGACTCCTGGCCAGGAAGGAGCCCATGAAGGAAGCACCTGAGGGACACAAAGAGAGAGATAGAGAGGGTTAGACAGCTCAGCGTGGATTAAATGAGGGTTTTTTGGGGTTAAGCAGAAGTCTGATGAAGTGACAACAATTTCACTTTGATAAAGAGGAAGAGAAGTTCTAAAATGTTTCTGTTGAGCAAATTCAAAACAGATGCTCTGAAAATTCAGAGATTACAAAGACAGACATGTAAACGGCTTACAGAGGCATCCAGGGACGTCACAACGACAAATTCTACTGTATATTGTTGGGAATTTTATGTGATTGATCAACATTAAGTGATGCATCCTTCCAAAGTGTAAGGAAAAACACGCTGTTTTTTTTTTATTTAGAATAAATAATAGTAAGCTTTATTTATATACGGTAGCACCTTCCAACAATCCCTTGCATTGATCAAAGTGCTTTTGAAGGTAAAACATATAAATACAGAGCAAAAATAAATCAGTAAAAAGCTAAAAAGTGTGGTGGGTATTCAAGTTCCCTTTCACTCTGTTACCCCAAAATAAAATCTGATGCCACCTTCTCACTCCAGAGGTAATCTGATTAGTAAATATATTATCCCTGGTGCAATTTGATTTCAACATAAATACTGTAATATAATCTGTGAAGTATTTTTTGAATGAAAAAAGTGATAAATTGCTGCTTCTTTTTCCTGAAGTTCATATACTGAAACCAGAAAGCACATGTTTAAATTAGGTGATAAAGCTATGGAGCCACATGCGTCTCAATATCTGTGTCACTTGGTGCTGACATATTAACCTCAATTAGCGGTTCAGGGAGGGGAAAAAAGTGAGATAACTTGAAGCGATTAGCCCTGCAGCTGGTCTGACTGGGATTTTTTATCTCTTTTCGTTTTAACAGACTCGGTTTCTCTGCAGATCAGATCCAAACTGGTGAAAAGCGAGGCGTCTGTCTGCCGTATCTAAGAGTCAAAGGGAGAATTTGTCAAGGCTGACATGTTTCCACCTGAGAGGTTAGTCGTTATTTTGAAGACAGATCTTTTTAGCATTAGCATCAAATGACAAACAGTGACAGCTGGACTTGGAAGGCCACTTTGAGGGGATTTTGGCTGTAATTCTTCAAGACGCTCCAGTGTGTCATGGTTAAAGAAGAAATATTGAAACCTTCCAAACCTGAAGCAGAGCTTTTCTTCAACCTGATGAAAAAAACAAAACCTTTCCTTTATATTTAGAACATTTCCAGACCGGTTAGATCAAATCAGCTAGGTTGTTGTTCGCTGCAGATTGAAATTTGACCTTCTTGGAAAATGTAAAGCTTTTTTTTTTAAGCATCTCTACATGAAAGCAAATTCGATTTGTTATCTGACCAGCCATGATATTAATGGTTTCAACATTCACACCTTTGGATATATTGCTCATATTCCAGCTCCTGGAACAGCACTAAAGCTGTGTTAATGAATGAATGAGTGACCGTTTACCCTTTGAACGCACATCTGGTCATATATTAATCTCCCTGTGGACATTTACACAGGAAGCTGTGGACACACAGCGGCTCTTTTCGAATTACTCACGGTCATGTTTCATTCATACATTCTGGTATAGCACTCACTGTCACATCCTTCTTTTTCCAAAACTATGCACTGATTTCTGACTTCCAGTTATTGTAATGTTAAATGTTCCTCCATCTTGTTAAATGTATTAATGCAGCCTCTTTACACGGCCTCTCTAAAGTCGAGCACCTACTTCAGCTTCATTCTACATATGAGAAGATATGCTGATGTGTATTAGAGGTGGGCATTTATCTTATCGTTTCTTCTTTTCTATCTTATTGTTTATCATTTATCATGAATTTTTTTATCATAAGAATATTGATTTATTGTTCCTTTGATCAATTTCAGGTATTGAAAAAAAAATCTGACGCTATGATTGTAAACATTATTTTTGATATTTTCTCCACTGCTTGTTCCATCAGAGTATCAATAAACATCAGGAAATTTGAACATGTGATTAAACAGTTTCTGTGTTCATCTAGTGTTATAGATCTCTGTTTTTTAGCATATGTCAGCCTGAACAACCTATTGTAAATGGGATGCTGTACCATGCAGTCACTGACACAGACCTAAAAAACAAGCTATAGTTTTTTTTTAATCGAAATCATTATTACCACAATAGTACCACAAAATATCACAGTAAAATTCTAAGTCTTCATCACCTGCCCACTAATGTGTAGCCAAACTCGAGCACTTAATCCTTCCACTTCAGTTTTATTTGCAGTGTTTTCCAACTCCTATTGGCTCTAACCACAGATACAGCAAGACAAAAATAAATAAATACACTTCTGCTGAAAAAAATGCTAAACAAACACTGGAGATGAAATGTATGTGAGTCGAAAGAAAAAACGATTGCAACCCCAACCATGTCATGCTTGACCTGAGTGTCAAAAACTTAACATCTCTTTAATATTTTACTGATATTATGTAATATGCTATAGCTTCTGAATAAAACTGCATCTTGGTTAAGGGAGATGGAGTATGACATTTTGTTCAGTAACCAGAATTGGACAGATATAAGCTTAATTTTCAACTGAATTAACGCCTTTCACACTCTTCAGAGTGTGAAGCTAACCTCAAGTTAGCTGACCCATAGTTAGCTATTTTCATGAAGAGTGAGGGGTTTGAAATTCCAAACCCTGTGAGCCTCAGAGAAGTGTGTCCTTAAAAGGGGCTGGTATCACGTCATCCTTATAGCAGAAGCAGGAGTCTTCAACTCGAGGGCCGGGGTCCTGCCATTTTCAGCTGCTTCTGATTCAGCATAGTGGTGTCATATAATCAGCTCATTAGCAGAACTCTGGATAACTTGATTGTATGCTACAAAGGTAATTCAGCCATTTGATTGAGGTGTGTTGCACCAGGAACACATCTAAAAGTTGTAGGACAGCGGTCCTCAAGGCCTGGAGCTGAAGACCCCTGAAGTTGAGTCAAGTCGTTGGTACCAGTGGAAAAGCACCATTAGTTCTGCAGTTAGTCTGACCAACTAGCTGACAAGACTTGATTTGGCCATTATCTCTCTGAGTGTTATAAAGCCTCAGACACACAGTGCTACTCATTTTCCTCTTTCACCATTTCATACTTTTGCAGTTTTGGAACCTTCACCCACAGCGGGGGTCTCGAACTCCAGAGCCCTGCAACGTTTAGACTCCCCTCTGCTTTGGTACACCTGGCTCCAGTATTAGCTCATTAGCAGAGCTCTGTAGAGCAGGCTCTGCAGTTTCGCCATTTAAGTCAAATGTGGAGAACAAGGGACGCATCGAAAAGTTGCAGGACTCTGGCCCTCCAGGAATGTGGTTTGAGACCGCTAACCTACAGACCGTCTGACTGGTAAATCAAGAGCTTTTTCTTTTTTTCTTTTTTTTGGGGGGGAGGAGGGGGCTCAATTCTGTCTTCACCACAACAGACAAAAGGATCATACTCATTACTGCAGACCAGGCGTCGATTCGTCTACCTCTTCCACTCTACCATCACACCAACATGCTCATCGTCCTCCATTTGAGGGGGAGACTAACCCCTGACCCTAAAGGTTGAGAACCATGTCCTCAAACTAAGAGATCCTAGTCACTTCAGACTCGACTGGGAACCACTCCAGTGCATATTGAAGAGAACTTGAGTAGCACTTGTATAAATTCCACAGCAGTGGAGCCTGTATGCAGTGTATATGGCATCTCAAAGATGCAGTCCTCAGGTCTGATCCACATACAGCATGCAGAGGCATCAGACGCTCTGCAGTGTGACTGGGAGGAGCGGTTTCATGATTTAATAAGAAGGAGAGAGAGAGCAGAGAAATTCATCGCAAAAAGTAAGTTAGAGTTAAAGGGGGCAGTATTGTGTGTGTATATTGGCATTTTATAGCCCAAATGAGTAACTTTGTTAACTTCAGTTGTTATAAAATGACTTTATAATTTAATCTCTTGGAATTGGGCCTCTGTCTCTTTAAAAACTCCTGCTCTTTCTGAAACTCCACCTTCAGAAAGTCATCACAACATGGCTGCTCTAGTAACCTTTTAGCAACATTTTACCAGCGTTTCACTGAGAGGTAGCTGCTACAATGAGCTCAGCTGGTGTGTAATTCCACAAGTGTTTGCTAACTGCTGCTGGCTAGTCTGAAGGAGCTGAGTGGCGTCGAGTGGGAGGGATGTTCTGTGAGGCAGACGCTCAGCTTTGAATCTGCAGCTTCAGTCCCATCAAGTGTTTTGCCCAGCTGAATGGTTGCATGGGAGACTAAAAGATTTCTAAAACATGCATGAAAGTATCAAAGAAACATTCCGGGTGTGTTTTTGATGAAGGAAAACATTGTAACATAATGTAAAGCTTTAAAAAAGGTTGATTTTACATAACATCGCCCCTTTAAATTGGTTTGAACTATACTGGAAAAATGTAATCATTTAGAAAATCTTGAAAGGATCAAATTTAAACATGACCAAAAGCTTGATCTTGTTCACAAATCAAAGCAAAGTTCAGTCTCGGCAAACTGAGTTAGACGAGTGGGTTTGTTCGAGTGGCAGGGTAAGAAGGCAACAAATCCGAATCCACAAGGAATCAAGTAATTAGCCACAGGACAGAGAGAGAGAGAGAGAGAGAGAGAGAGAAAGAGAGAGAGAGAGGCTGGGGCGGCTAGGTCGTTACCCATAAACGCTGCGTCGCATCAGAGCCAATTACCACAACCACAACAGTCCACAGTGGAGTCACTCACACATGTACTGTACCCTCACCTCAGCTACATTGTGACGCCCTGACAACCACAACCACAAGTGCCTTCAGCTGTCTGCCAGTCTTTCTCTCCAAGAAACACACACATAATGCGCGCGCGCGCACGCGCGCGCGCGCGCACACACACACACGCACACACACACCCGCACACACACACACACACACACACAAAAGTGAGAGGGCATGGGATAAATCAGAGCTGGATGGAGCAGTGGCGTTGTTATTAGCTGACAAATCAGGGAGTGTGTGTGCCTATTTGTACAGCTTCCACCCAAGCATTGAAACACACACACACACACACACACACACACACACACACACACACACACACACACACACACACACACACATCCACGGTTCAAATGTAGAGCCCCCCGCCCCCTCTTTCTCTTGCTCTTGATATTTTCCCTCTCTGTAGTCATAATAAATCGAAGAGGAAAAGAAAAAGATCCATGGAGACATTTATTTTCTCTATTTTGTTCTCACTCAGACAGGATATTTTTACATCTTTCTTTGCCCCCTCCCAATCTGTTCTTGTCCAACGTACATCAGCAGACTCGTAGGCAGTCATAATAAAACGCCGATTGTATAAAGCTGGTTTCCCAAGGCACACCGCCCATCCCGCTTACTGTGCAGACTGTTCACACACACAGAGACGCACACACAGGAGGATCCACACTCCCTGTGTGGTTGATCATTTACTACGTCGGTGAAGAGAAATAAGGTGGACGGGTTAAAAACATCAGCTTCACCTGATGTCCACATTTTCCTCCTCTCCTCCTTTTTCTCCTCCCTCTTTTTCCTGTTACCGGACTCACACACTCACACACCCTCCCTGTCTGTTTTCTGTTGGCGAGTTGATCTGAAAATCATATTTGCCCACTCCCTCTGGGTTGCCGATATGGAAAATCACACCAGAGGGCCAGTCGCTAACATAAACCTAATTTCTCTCCCTCCCATTCGTTTCTTCCTGGACTCTGTTTCCACCTTTGTTTCGTCCAAATCCACACACACACTCATCCTCCCGTTCCGTCTGTCGCCACCGCTTCCTTTGGGAAGTTCCCATTGCCCCCCCAAAAAAATACCAAACTGCTCAAACAAATCAGCAGCAGCTGATCTAAAAAACACACGACTGCTTTTTAATTTTGTGTACGGTTTCAAACATCATACATAAAAACACACATCATATTTCAGATTTCTCTTTGTGCATATGTTATTTATAATAAATACAAGCTGCTGACTGTGGATGCAGCTCCATTCAGTCTCCGCAGTGGTAATTAAAAAAGAAAATGTGTTTGCAATGCTTCCCGTTTTCCCAGCTGGCATCATAACTTGGAAAATTGTGTCAACACGAAAGCAGCAAATCCTCCAGTGTTGACAATCTGAGGTAATAAAAAGCAGAATTATGAGTTTTTATTTACACTCACGCAGTCGCCTGCACTTACAGTGAACAGGATCTGCTTTGGTTTATTTATGAATGGCTGAGATTTGTCAGGAAAAGGAGCCATTTAAAAACACTTAGATGCTGTTTTTGGAGAAAGCCCGATCTGGACATACGCCTCGACTTTCTGGGTTCTGTTGCTTTGGGGGTTTTTCTTCTTTTGTTTTTCAGTTTTTATGTCTAAATGTAAGCAACTTACCAAAAAAATATACACAGAACTTCAGAGTTTGATAGGGGAATATTTTACTAAACAAAAAGAATCATTTGGAACCAAAAGCTTAATACCCACATTGCAATATTACATGTCTTTTCTCTTAAAATAGCCCTAATAAATAAATGCAGGAAAAAAATCTACAAAAAAGTGAGACAGAAACTGTGCTGAATGCATCCATTCTTTTTATTTCCATAAAGAAGTACTCAGTGCTTCTTTGTTTAACCGTCTCTTTTAAAGACACAACCATAGAGTGACATATTCCTTTCCATAACTACAGTAAGTATTCTATGTTTGCTTTTACTTTTTTGTGAATGGAGCCACTGGCAGATCTGTAGCTGCTGTTAGCTCTGGTCCTCCTGCCAGTGATTCAGGATTTAGCTGCTTCTCTTTTGTATTTGAAGCCACTGCTGGAGCTTTCACTGTCATGTAATGTGTAGATTTTCTGTCTCAGTGCTGCTGTGTTTAGTTGTGTAGCATTCTTGGATGGAGAAATTAAGAGAATATGTGTGAAAGTATGCTGTTAACTCTTTGGTTTTTCTGCCTCTTTCCTTACAGCAGGTGATCATCCATTCCTCCAGTCAAAAAGAAGTTGTTCTTCTCTACTGTTGCCACATGCTTGTCAATTTGAAGCAATTACTCAAAGCAATGAACTGGGCTTCTCTAGATATTTACCTTTTAACCAATTGGCATTTTTTTTAAAGTTACATAACCTTCATTATTTCTCACTGATATTTTACTTGAAATTGACTTTTAATTTGGACTAATTTGAGTCTATATAATTACATATGAACCCTATTGTTATTCTTGTAGACTGAGTTGGTGCTATATAAAGTATGAAAATCAACTGGAACGAGCTGACTTGAAATAATGTGTAGAGTAAAACAGAAAGGGAAACGTTACAAGGTGGAATTACTGACAATAGCAGCTGAACAACAGTTTAAGAAATTCAAGAAAATTGTTGAAACTCTTCAAAGAAGCTGGGTTTGCACTGCAAATATTCAAAATCCTCCTGTGGCATCATCCTCCAACAACTTCCTGTTGTCTTCTTTGTGGTCTCTGCCAGCAGTAACATCCGACTGTTCACCATGTGACTCATGTGATACACTAATTTCAATATAGCCCAATAATCACCTTCTCCTAACAGAAGACCTTTGTATCAAAAAATCTGACTTTTTTCGAAATTGCCGTGTTTCCAGTAAGCTAATTTATTTTCAGAATTCCAATTTGAGCAATTATATAATACCAAACAAGGTTGTTTCCCCATGTCTTATTTTCAAAATCTCGTGTTAGTAGATTTCTCAATGCCATTAACAGAGACAATCTGCTGCATGTAACCGAGGTACAAAATCTAGCTAAAAGAATACGCAACCCTGCATCTTCTTCTGTGGTGCTTCAGCAGTTACTGATGAGTGCTTCGTGAATTCAGAGTGAAAGAAAACAGCACAGCGATTGAAAACAGGCCAGACCGTCCCAAGGTCCTTCATAGTTTTAAAGAGGGAAAGAAAGAGGGAAAGAAAGAAGGAAGAGGATGACAAAGAATGAAAATGGAGAGAAGAAAAGGGAAGCTCCAGAGGGAGGGTTGTTAGTGGTGATAAACCAATGTCACACAGTGGAAGAAGCAAACAAGGATGAAGCAGAGGAGTGATTTCCTTTGTTGCATCTCTCTGAATGGACTGCTGCTGATCAATAGACACACACAAACACACACACACATATACGCACACATACCTGGAAGGATGATGAGTTAAATCAATCTCCATCCAATTGAAGATCAATATCCTCTTGTGTCATATTGTCACATTTTCCAATTAACAAAAGCACTGTGTGCTCATGCTGATATACTGAACTCTCTCTGCGACACACTCATACACTCTTGGACTAGTTGAGACACCTCAAGAGTCTGAATGTGCAGCCTCAGTGTGTGTATGCGTGTGTGCGTGCGTGCGTTCGTGTGTGTGTGTGTGTGTGTGTGTCAGAGGTTTTGACTCTCGTTAGCTTGGCTGTTACGCTTATTGCCGAACACTTGGCAACCTCTCGTCAGGCCGACCCTTTCATGAGCCTCCAACCACCAAGAGCCCTGGCACCGAGCCTCCGGCTCTGTGTGTGTGCACATTTGTGTGTGAGTGTGTTGGTGTGTGGGTGTGTGTTTGTGTGTGTGTGTGTTCAGGGGCAGGAGTCAAGCCAGACCTTTCTGATCTGTTTTGACACCATGGCATTGCGCAAGTGACAGGGCTACTCAAACAAGTCGGTTGAGGAAGGCGCTTAGAAACCCCCTCACACAGACACACGCACACGCACGCACGCACACACACACACACACGCACACACACCCACAGGTCCATAAAAGCATTGTGGCACTGGGGACATCAACACATTCAATGTGTGAGTAAACGGCAGAGCGGTGCTTTACAAAGAACACGCTCAAGGCAGAAGAGTGGTTCTTTTGCTCGACTTGATCCAGATAGCATTTTCCTCCTGCTCTATCTCATTATTCATCAGCAATTCCTCTTGACTCATTCATGTTCCAGAAAGATGGAGCGAGAGAGAGAAAGAGAAAAAGAGAGAGAGAGAAAGAATGGTGCACAAGCAAAGCATGGCATGTCGCAAGGGACAAGCAGCCATGCTGAATCACATTACAGCGGGAAGAAGAGAGAGGACAGAGAGATAGAGAAAGCGAGAAAAAGATTGGAGGGGGAGAAAAATGAGATGAAAGAGCTACAAATGAGAGATTTCCCTGTGAGGCGCATAAATCAGCAGACTATGAACAGCAAAGCCTGACTCCCAGGCTGCAGACCCGAGCATCGCCATCCACCACACACACACGCACACACACACACACACACACACACGTCTCTCTCTCTATGCTCCGGTAGTTAAGAGTTGTAACTCACTGCATCTACACTTGTGTTTTATGACATTAAAAGTCCTTACGCTCAAAAGAAACATAATTTGACTGAGCTCACTTCACAAGAATTACAAGAAATAATTCAAGAGAGAAATTAAATGCACAAAAACAGAGGGGGAAAAAACTGTATAGGATTGTACCGAATGTGAGACTGTTGGAACAGATTAAAAAAAGAATCTAGGTGTTGCTCAGAGTTTCCCGTCCGCCCCACGGAAGTCTGCTGACTGCGAGTGAGGAGGAAAATGTTTTTGACCACAGACTTAATGGACACCACACAGCCACCCACCCACAACAGGAGGAAGGACCATTTTTGGTCATGGAGAACAGGAACTCACAACAGGAGAGATTCTTGGGAAGCAGGAAAAGGGTGCGGAGGAGAAGGTTGTCAAAGTACGTTTTTTTCATATTATAGCAGAGAAAACAAGAGGACCTGGGTCTTATGAGACCGCTCCCCCAGCTTGGGCCAGAATGAGACACAGATACTCAGTTCAGGGGTACACACACCAACACACACAAGGCTAATGAAGAGCAGAAGGCTGCTGATGTTTAAGGAGAGCCTAGAGTGAAGGTTGACAATGCAATTCCATCTGACTCGTGTGTGCATGTGTGTGTGTTTTGTGCACATTTATAATGAAAACACAACTACTGACCATAATAAATTGAAGGTGTGTGTTTTATCAGGACGCCAGGCTGAACCGGGTCCAAACGAGACCACCTCGTTACGGGCAGAGTGAATCTCCAAACAGAATGCAACTGAAGTTAACCACTTGTGAATTTTACAACTTTACCTTTTTTTTTTTTTTTTTTTACAACTTTTACAACTTTACATTTGGCAATCTACAGTACATCAGCTTTTAATCTCTGCTACACACCCTTTTTTTATTGAAACAATATACTGTATGACTCCCTGCTAACTGTATGACTACTTATGAGTCAAAAGAAAGTTTATGGCAGGATATGATGACATACTTAAAGACAGGGAATGTGATGTAATTGTTCAATATCTCTTTAGATGGTATTTCAAATTACATCTTGTACAAGCTTAATATTTTATATCAGAAGTCAAGACTGATGAATTCATTAGAGAATCCAGAGGATGGAGGCTGGCAGAGGGGACCGGATTACTAATGTCACAGTAGAGAGATGAGCTCACGTCATCAAAATTGGGATAAAGATGAGTTGTTTGATGAGGTGGGATATGTTGATAGGTTTGGTCCTGAGTTTCAAAAAAAAAGCTAAGATAAAAAACAAAAAAACATTAAGGTATTCAAAACCTAAATAAGGCTTTGAATACCTTATTTCAGAGGCTTATTTGAAATAAGGTATTTCAAATACCTTAGTATTTGAAAGACAAAGTCCCTGTAGTGTTGGAAGGATTTTAAGATCTTTTAGCTCTTTTTTTGTTTGTTTTACGTTGCTGTTTCCAGGCAGCTTTTCTATTCAAAGGCTATGTAAGAAGAAGTGAGGAAATGTCTTTAGATCAAGAATTTAAAAGATATTTAACAGGTGACAGTAGTTAAATATTTAGATGATACATTCTCATTATTTCCCAGACGGTTGAGGTTATGGCAGTGCTAAGAGAATTTTAAAAATTATTAGATAAATCAAGCATCCATATAGGACTTCACAAGTTAGCAACTAGCTAATCATCAAGGAAATGTGGAAAATGTAAAGTCATTAAAGCAATTAAATTCAGACAAAAACGAAGAATGTTTTGTTCTTTTTTTCATGTAGTGGTCATGTAAGTTTTATTCAACTGGTGTCCTCAAATTATATCTTTTTGACAAAAGCAACTATAATATTTTTTATTGTTTGTTTTATTGTCAGCCAACAGTTTTAGAAAGAGGCCAGAAAGAGGCAGCAAAACTCAAGTTGTTCCGGTTTCCATCAATAACTCAGAAACGTAGATATGGTTTTGTCTGTACTGTCTTTCAGATTTCTCCAATTTAGATTCAGTTTGAGTCAATAACTGAGTTGTAATTGTATAATTTATTCAAAAACATACACATTTCAAAGCAAATACTCTAATTTTTATATGAACTAGCACAAACAATTGCTAACAATGAAGGGCAGACAACAAAC
Organism: Poecilia latipinna; assembly: GCF_001443285.1. Classification (NCBI taxonomy): domain Eukaryota; kingdom Metazoa; phylum Chordata; class Actinopteri; order Cyprinodontiformes; family Poeciliidae; genus Poecilia; species Poecilia latipinna. Next base: position 336,097 of record NW_015112674.1, on the reverse strand, counting down.
TTTAAATGCTATCTTAGAAAATGTACAGCAATTCAAATCTGAATTCAGTCAAAAGCTAAATATGTCTTCCTCCTTGTGGTGTAGTATTTTTCAGAAAACTCAGATTTAGACAATAAGTTGCTTAAAAAAAATCAGGTACATAATAGCTAATAATATTTATATTTTTAGTTAACGCAAGCGAGTGGCTAGGTAGCAACCAAGGACATCCAACAAACTCCACACATGGAAAATGTCTCAGTAAAGACTGAGTTCAAATAAAACCTGATATGGTTTTGCTAAAGCAGCCTGTCTCAGTAAACCTGAACTACAGCTTGGCTCAGACTGTGTTTATAACATATAAGATACTCATCTAAAAGCAAGTAGAGTTTAGATATGTAGCAGCCAGCTCAGAGTTCAGCAACCTTTTCAATTCAAAAATTCAAAGAGCCAATTTTCCCCAACTGCTACAAGATTTAATATGGCTGAGTCACGAAACAAGGCAGATTTTAGAAACATGTTCTAATTAAATAACTTCTGTTGAAAGTTAAAATAATTAATCTACCTATTGCAAAGCAAAAAAAAAAAAAAAAAAAACAAAAACGTCATTTTATAGAATAAGGCCATAAAAAAGGAAAATGAAGAAATGAAGAAAGATACGAAGGCCACTTAAATATATAAAAGCTGAAATAAAAACAAGGTTAAATCACTCTTAAAAGCCTTGTAGCACTGGTGCCTTTTTGTTGTTGATACTCTACGCCAGTGTTTTTCAACCACTGTTCCGCGGCACACTAGTGTGCCG
>NW_015112674.1:329786-331041 GCF_001443285.1 Poecilia latipinna | reverse complement strand
GCAGATGTTGCATATAAACATACAGATGAACTGCTAAAACTAGCCTTTTTTATTACCTTTATAATTAAAAACACTTCTTATTTGGTTTCGTTTGAGCCACAGTGGAGGGGCCAAGGAGCCACATGTGGCTCTAGATGTTGCAGACCCTGAAGCTCACAATGAAGGACTGTTAGCGAATTCCACACAGGGCAAATTTACAGACATTCAAATCAAAATCCATGAAAAGAATTCCTCTTATTGTTCTTTTCTCATTTAATAATGTTCAGAATCTCAGATTTAGAATCAGTTACTGTACTGTAAATGCTGTGTTTGTTAAAGGAAATTATGCTATTTTTGTTATTGCAGCTCATAATATATCAGCAGGTTAGTACAATATTTCCTGGCTTCATTAATTAGGTTACCAATTAATGAAGCCATAAGCTTGATGCTCTCCATATTTCCCCTTCAAACCACTTGATGATAAAAAAAAAACAACAGACCGATCTTCTTGATGAGGTTCTACAATTTACGTCAGAAATAATAAAAAAAATGATGCAGATGTAAATCATCTGCAAAAATAACAGACTAATTTGAAAACTGACTCTACTCCAACTGCCTGACCCTCTCCCGTATGACCCAAAACTCCTTTGTTGTCTAATAATCAATTATACATGCAAATTTACTAGAGAGCCTTTGAATAGTGTCTAATAATACAAATCCTTATGCTAGAATTTTTAACTGGTAAATAGTCATTTTTATCCTAATAAACTCAAATCACCATAAGAAATATAAAGTTAATTTATTCTGAAGGTCTGAATACAAAAACTGAATTCAGGCCTCAACATTCAGCTTAAACTTAAAGTTATTTATTTATTTTTTATATATATTTATAATTTAAAATCTTATTTAGAAAAAGGAAAAGCAAGAAGAATTTAAATTCCAAGCTTTTAACAGAATTTTACAAAAATAAAAAATGTGTGTGTGTGTGTGTGTGTGTGTGTGTGTGTGTGTCTGTGTGTGTGTGTGTGTGTGTGTGTGTGTGTGTGTGTGTGTGTGTGTGTGTGTGGGCGTGTGTATGTGCGTGTCTGTGTGTGTGTGTGTGTGTGTGTGTGACATTCTCCAGAAAGTTCTTTGCTTTTTCTCCAACTGTTGCCCTAAGGCTTAAAGGAAACAAAAGTTTTGAAGCTATTTTAATTTTTTTATTTTTTTTTTCTGCTTGCTGAGCCCAAAGAAATCAACAAGCGGGCAGCCTTATTTCAGCCCGGCCTAAATTAAC